>NC_142743.1:20007906-20125406 GCF_051943395.1 Hippocampus bargibanti
CTGCGGGCCCCCATGCATACACACACACACACACACACACACACACACACACACACACACACACACACACACACACACACACACACACACACACACACACACACACACACACACACACACACACACACACACACACACACACACACACACACACAGAGTGCACATTTACAAAAATACACAATTGATGGAACCTGTCAACATGTTAAAGGTTGGCCTGCAAATGTATATGAATCATATCATGCATTTGTGTTTTAGTTTATACAAACGCAGACAGATTTCAAGGATGCTATACTGTTGAATACTTGTTTTAGACTACTTGTTTTCTATTTAATACAGAGTAATGATTTCATTGAAAAAATAATTGTGTCGAAATACGATAGTCGGTGCAGGCTTTTTTAAGTGTATTTTCTTGCATTCTTGTATTTTTTAAATCTTTTTTTTATTATCGCAAATCAGTTCCAAAATTCTGATCACATAAAGCCTGCAGCAGTCCCACCATTTTTCCCCCCACAGAAAATGCCATAGCTTACAATAAACTACATTTAACTCATTCACTGCCATTCACGAATGTATTCGAAAATTGTAAATAAAACATAGAGCGCCATTCCCGAATTTGTTTGGGTTTTGTTTTTTTCTCATTTGGGTGGCGATAAAGCGCTGGCAATGGCCTGCGTTTCCTTTTTCCCCATGTTAGCGCTTTGTTCCAGTTCCAGCTGTTGTTAAAGCCCTATATAAACCAATATCTTTGTGTTGCATTGTATTTTGGACAGCCATCCTCATTTCAAGCTCACATAACTCCAGACCCATATGATTTAGGAATTATTTTTTTTTTCAGAAGAAGAAGAGAAGAAGAGAGTCTAAGGTTTCTTACGCTGCATTGAATGTTTATGTAGTCATAAAACTCAATATTCTGTGGGTCATGGAATTCAAGTGACAATGACAAAAACCCTGGCACTTGAGTGGACACATTTTTACACGTCTATCAGCGAATGAGTTAATTAAAATACCATCCATTTTTAAATACACAGACGTATGTAGAACCGACCATTCCTACAAATCTGCTTGACATAATTACAAATGTGGAGTAGTGTTCAGTTTTGCTCAGTGGTAAGAGTTTGGTGACATACAGCGTCTGGATGGCCCTCAGTGATGCAAAGGTTCCCTTGGCAATAGTCTGGAGCTTGTTGTCATATAGAGACAGAAGGTTGAGGTTGTGGAGATCCTGAAAGGCATCCACACGTAGACACGCTATCTTATTCGCATTCAGTAACCTGAAAGATAGGAAAGGTATATTGAAATTTGGTAAGAAATGACAATGATGACGTTTTCTGTTATGATTCGCCAATGAATGCTTCCCATGTTATGAGGTCAGGTGCAGCAATTTAATTCATCGCAATGACCTGATTTTGAGCTGCAAATAAAAACAAGACAAAAATGATACTCACAAAAGCTGAAGAGAAAACAGCCCTTCAAACAGACCTTTGGAGATCTCTGTTATTTTATTGCCATACAGAACACTATGGAGAGCAAACACATTAAGAACAATGATTATTATTCAGCTTTTTAATAAGATGATGCATATTACGTCCAGATTTAAAAAAAACAACAGATTTTCTAGAGCACTATAAATCAACCGTCGCTGGATACAAATTGCTGTACATGGACCAAATATCACATACACAACAATAAACAATCCAATAATACATTAATAATAAAGTAGTAGACAGTAGAAAGCACAAAATAGTAAAATTAAGTCTGAGTCATGCTGAGTCAAAAACCAAACAATACAATTGAGTTTTAAGACGACTTAAGAAGTTGAGCTTTAAAAGGGGGCTTGCCAAATATTCAGTGGGAGGCAATTCCAAAGAGAAGTTCTTAGCACCTCTAACTGTCTGGTGTGCAGACCTGAGACATCATACAGATGCGTAAAGGTAGAGGAGCTCACAGAGCTTAGGTGGGGAGAGGCCATTTAAAGATTGGAATATAAATAAGACCTGAAAAAAATAAATTGATATATTGAGCCAGTGAAGGGATGCCAGAGGAGGAGTTGTCCGCTATCTCTTATGAGTAGTATATACTGGCCAAGTCAAGTCTCAAAAAAGACATTTTGCAGATTAGAAAAAAAAGCCGACAAAAAAACTGAACTTTATGGTGGCAGGTGTATGCAGACTCCCATTTCAATACATTTTAAGGTGATTTGTGAGTCATAAGCCAAGCCACTTGAAGGCTATACATGCTTATTATTCTGCCGTTCTTACTCGTCAGTTCATTGCGACCTGGATTTGATGATTTCAATGTCAAAATTGGCATCCACAGGCTCACCGTGTCCCTTACCAGGTATTAAATAAGAACAAAATACAAAACTATCGCTTGAAAATGTCTCATAAATATTTTTCTTCCATTGCTTATATAGTACTCAACATCAGAAGTATGCACTGGTCTTTACACGCCCAAAAGAAATCATAACAAGAGATATGATCTTGTCCAGAGCACTCTATTTATTTCTGGGAAATTTAACTTACTCGCATTCCTTAGGAGCATATCAGACATTGTTTAATATATTTTCCATGATATACTGTCATATTGTCCACTCACATCCATAATCTCTTAATAAAAACTGGAAGATCTGTTTTGACAGAAAAGAACATCAGTATCCACCTCTATCTTGGTTTCAAACTTCACAGAAAGATGTCATATAATAGCAAGTTCTAATTCAGGTTGGTGAATTCGAAAATTGCACAAACTCGTCATGTAACTATTAGGTAAGACCATTATATTTTTATGATCAACACTTCTCGTTGATGACTGATCAAGCTCGACAAAAAAGAGGATATCATGTGTGATGTTCCCATTAAACTGTTTTGACTTTGAGGGTGGTGGTCAAATACCAAAAAACAATCCCAATTTCAGCCTTTGTGACATTTGTTTCTTCCGCAACGCATCCACAGTCGCTGCTGGGCTTTGAATTCACACCAAAACCAAAACTTACAAGTTCATAAATAAAAGTCCACAAAATGGAAAGATCAGGCATCAGAAAGTGAGAATCACTGACTAGGCTTGCCCTTTAGCTCATCTCAGTTTCATATGGAAGTTTCTTTTCAAAAGTGGGGTTAAAAGTGCAAAGGGTTCAGGACAAATGCAAATCTTCTCCACAATCACTTCTTTTCGTTTTTCTAATCAAGTGTACATTCCAGTCAAGTGTACATTCCAAAAGCTTCAAACAAATCACGCTAACAATGTAGCAACTGTCGCTAAGGTTGGCTTGTTTACTTACACCTTCGGACAAAGCACGTTTCTTGCACGTTATTGAGTGACATAGCTTTGTCCAAAGTTTCAAGGAATAAATTGAGGCTATATTCAAATCTTGCTAACAATGTGAAAAGTGCAAACTCCCCTTTTGTTATACTGTAGATCCCTTCGCAGTAGGGTACCACAACCGCACAGGGAAGAACATATGGCAAAACAAAACCCTTGATAAAGAACCCTTTTTTCCACTTCCAGGATTTTAATCTCTAACAACAGGCCAACCCCTCCATTCACCTCAACATATTTAAGACATAAAATATATTGAGCTGTGAAACAAAAGCCTCCATAAATCTGTCGCCCATCACGGCGTGGGGAATGTACTCTGTTATCGGAAAAAAAAAACCTTTTTACGCTTCACACACAGGTCAAGGACACAAACGTCTTGCTCAACAAACTACCTTAGCTCACAAATTCAATTATTGTTATGCTACGTGTGTACAGACATGTGTTTCCAATTGTCTTTTATGACATTGTGCTGAGTGGCAAACCCTGAAAAAACCGAGGCTGGGAAACAGCGAGGCACAGACACAATCAATTGCTCATTTAAATCGACAAAACACGCAATGCACGCGTACATCAGAATAATGTCGGAGTCGTACTTTAAATGGTGTGTCAGCACGAATGTGGGTGTCCCATTCGTTGGCTGGGTGGTGAAAGTGTAATGAGGTGGCAGAAGCCTCCATTCAGCAATTCCGCATTTATGAATTATTGATTGTAGAGAGACGCGATCTTAATATAACTCCTCCGCACAATGACCCTGCGTTACCTTCCACACTCTCGTCTGCCTCAGCGCGGCTTCACACGCAAACCCGACGGGTTGGCCAGCGATGAGGCAACTCCTTAAACGAGCGCGGAGATTAGCCATCAAATATCCCCCTTGATCACGTTTACTTGACACGCGAACACAAAGTGGAGAAGTCTGCACGCCAGAACTGCAAATATTTAGAAGTCAATTCCAGGTCAAATTCTCTTCTATCAGACAGGCCCTGTAAACATTTGTCCCTGGGTTCAATCCGATTGCTTGTGAGTCATCCAAAATTTGCTACGCTATTTATTAGTGCGTGTATGTGAGGCTGCTGGATTAGCCAAAACACATGCAGGTCAATTCCTAAATGAAAGCCGACGTGGTGAGTACTTACAGAGAGTTGAGGGATCGCAGACCTTGGAAGGCATCGGGAGCCAACTCTGAAATCTGATTGTTACTCAGGTCACTGTAGACAGCACAATTGTGAGAAAAAAAAATTGCAAGTAAAAAAAACATGTATAGGAGAGAATTGTATATATGGCTGGATTACATGTCAGTGTGATTATCACATCTCCACTTCTACTCACATTCTTCGCAATTTCTTATAAGAAGAAAAGGCCCCAGCCGGGATCACCTTGATGGCGTTTTGCTCTAATCGTCTGGAACCAAACATACACAGACCATTGATGGATGATCATTTGGCATGAAAATTGATTTGCTATTATTCATTACGCCGGGTGCTTTGGAGGCTGCTGGCATTGCCCAAAATAATTTGTGATTCTCATATATCCCTTTGATGATGGCTGCCAAAGTCTAGGGAGGGGCTCCTGTGACAACATTTACAAAACATTACACACCACTGTGATGGGAGCTACCATTTGCAAGCCAACTATTGGACTGTGAAATATTCCCTACCAGTGAGTTTGTTTTATATTTACACAGCATCGCATTGCTGTTGTGCCTCCGCCATGGCAGTTTTATTTTCATCTGAAGAAAATGTTTTGTGGGGCGGATTTTAATGATTTTGAAAGGGTTTAGCAGCGAAGCCAGGAAACAAGAATTCATCCCACAAAGGCAAGGAATCATCTCCTATTTTCATTTCTGCACAATCATCATCACTATTAGATCCAACGTCATGAATTTTGACCACCCCTATTAGTGGTAAAACAAGGGCTCCAAAACACCAGTGGTGTGTTTTAAGACGCCAAATGTGTGCATTCCATCAGAGCACTTAGTGGTCACCTGTCATAAACTGAAGTATGCCTTCTTTTATTTTGTATTGTGTTACAATAATAACTCAGTATGAGTACAGGACCCGTTTTAACAACCCACTTGAGACACATCTGAAACCACATCATGTGCCAAAGTAGACTTTGGTGTTTCACGCCTGTCCACAAGAGAATGTTTTTTGCCTAATCACGTTTTAGCACAGCAGTGACATAAAATCCGTTCAACTGTGTCCCATTCAAGTATTTTCTAATTCCCACAGATGTCACATATGGGTCGACTTTTGGGCATTTTCGAGTCTAGATCCCATAATGAATTCAAAGCATGAGCATTTACAACACGTCAATGTAATGGCAGTGACACGTTTTATGGGAAAGAGTGAGATAGGCCGATGCCAATATAAATGTTATTATTCAGTCACTGAAAACCTAAAAATGACATCTCTCACAGTGAATGCCGCAGAGGTTGAACAAATAAAAGCACACATATTTTTTTCAGGAAATGTCTCTTGTTCTATTAAACGCTCAAGTTTGAACGGAAATCAGGATCAGCCATATAAATCATCCGTTTAACTAGCGTCATAAGATTGACTCTTTAAGTTTTGGACCTTTTGGGGAACTCTTATTCCAAGAGAAATAGCAAATTTGACAAGGGGTGATGAGACAAGAAAAAGGGTAGAAGAAGAATAAAAAACACCTGTTTCTATGAAGTGAGGAAAATCATATTCATGTGATACAGTATAAAGTCACCAAGACTGTATGTTTCCAATCCAAACTGTTCCCTTGAATATCATGGGCCCGGAGTATATAACTGTGACCTCAGCTGTCTTCAGCCGAGGCACTTTTTTTTTGCCATGCCATTAAATATCGATGAGAAGGTTTCTTCAGCCGTCATCTGTACTTTTTTGAAGGTTACAGATGACGGCTGAAGAAACCTTCTCATCGATGGACCACTCCTGTACGACTGAGAGCTTACACAGACGTATGCCATTAAATAGGACACACACCCTCTGTGTCAGGTATTCAAGTTATGAGAAGAGCAAGTATGATGAGAGAAATTAGACAAGCCTTGCTACCAAGAGCCACAGATGGTCAAAAAGCATGTCTACAAAGAGATACTCGTGATTTTTGCTTCATTCTTTGCATCGGAAGAGGTCAGAGTGAAGGTAATGTCTTCTCACAATGCCCTGAGCATCAGACAGTTCCTGGCTGAGCAGAGAATTGCCGTTGATGTTTGCTTATTAGACATGTTTCCTGCAGAGACTGTGATCCAAACCCACTGCAATCCAGCTCTCCGCCTCACTGACGATTGGTTCCGATGGACATCATGACTGGAGTCAGCCCCAGGCGGCAATGCTGATGTGCACCCCCCGACCCCGCCCTTGCTGCCTGGAGCGAATGAAGATGTGGCATGCAAGTGCATTAGACCTAGGGGTGCACACCCCCGTGACTCTTGCCAGGATAAAGTGGATTGAATGGAATATGAGTTTGTAAGCATCCATCATGCTTACAAATTACCTTTGATAAATTATGTTATCAATTAATTATATTTGCTTTTCCATTGAGGAAACAGATGAATATCAATACACATTTGTTTGACAACATTCCGAGAAAGTCACAATGTACCATGACTGGTGAGTTCTTTTTCTAACAGATCTGCAAGTTTCTCATGCGGTCTTTGGTGGCTCCCTGGTGCCCTTGGGCAAGACACTCTTGCATAAAACATTACACATTAATCCAGGTTGGATGATGCATTGGAAATGATTATTTTCCGTTCTCTGTCAAAATAATGGAAAAAGCTGACATTTGAGGCGAACATTCTGGAGAAATGATCAGAACTTAAGTGTTTTTTTTTTTTTTAGAGTTTTAGCGACAGGCAATGTATATCACACAGCTCATTTAGTCTCCTCTTCAATTCCGAGTCTGCTCGTTTCCATTCGCGTAAACATCTTAAACAACAAATTCATTTCTTCAGAATAGGTATGATCATACTAAGGTTGCGCATATTTCAGACGGGCTAGGAGATTGCAGCTCGCAGCTCAGTCAGTCTCCTCAGTGATTTTTTCAAGTCACGAATCGGGTTCTGCCACTTTAAATCAAGCCTCTGTTCTTACAGATAAAGATATGATCCGCTTCGTCCTTCGGATTGATCTTTTAATTCTTTCTCGCTCAGGCCATCATAACTGTCTTTAATCAGAGAAGAGCTGCATGACTGGGATTTCTCATTTCACAGCTGTGTGGTTTTATTCCACTGCAGTGAGAGAGACAAACTGTGAGCGAAAACTGTGTACTGCAGATGACACATTATGCTATTGAATGGCACGTAGTGAAAGAGAAGAGAATCATCCCCATTGCTGAGTATGTGTTGAACGTTATTTGAGAGTAGCCTGTGAGTCTCATGTTCAGTCAAGTGTGTCTGCATGCGAGTCTTACATCTCAGTGATGGTTTCGGGGAGGTTGGTGGGGATTTCTGTCAGACTCTTCCCTCTGCAGTCTACAATGTTGTTGCTGCAGGTGCACGACTCGGGACACTGTAACACACTGCAGGACGAAGACGCCGACTGGTAACCTAAACGGAGACACATGCTCAACATTATGCTCTATGATGGTCCATAAATCCCCATTGTGGGTGATCAATCAAAAATAATTGATTGAAATGAAGGGAATGAAAGAGCTGAAAAACAGAAAGTGAAGGAGAGATGTCTCTATTTTGTATGAATTATGTTTGGTACAGTCACAGGTTACAATGTGTGTGATTGAATCCAAGCTGTACAATGGGAACTTGAATACTTGCCTTCATCCGCATCTTGAAAAGGAGAGACAGTAAGGAAGACAAGAAGAAAAAAACAAACACTTTTTTTGCAGAGGCATGGAAGAGTCGATACAGCCATCATTTGATCCGCAATATGTACGGACATTTTGACTAGGTTTCTTTCTGTCGACTTTGCAAAATACATCGGATCAATATATTATTACAATGTGTTCAATCATCCATTTTCTCTCACATTGCTCTTCATTAAATGGTGTGGGTGAACTTGAGCCTTTTCCATGTGGCTTAGTGTGAGAGACAGGGTACACCAGTTGATCCTGAGTTATAGGAAGATGTTTTTTTTAATACTGTCAATAAAACAGGCAGCAAGTGTGAAAAGTGTAGCCCATTTTTCACGCCAAGTAAAAGCAGCTTGCCCTTCCAAATATTGGACTGTGCAACAGGAAAGTCTTCTCTTGTGTAATACAATACAATACATTGATTTATATAGCACTTTAACACAGCTGAAGCTGTAACAAGGCGCTTAACATGGACAACTATCCTATACAGGAAATAAAGCAGTCACAAAGATACTAGAAATCACCAGGGAGTAAAACTAAGACCAGAATCATGCTGAGTCAAGTGCCAAAGAGTACAAGTGAGGGGGGGGGGGGGGGGGTTTAAAGATGGGCAGCTGAAACATCCGAGTCAACAACCCTATGTGGCTAATTATCCAACTCACCTGTGCAGACAAACTCCTTCTTCTGAACTTCTGCAACATTGTGCCCCCTCAAGTGCGGTGGGGCCATGCACTGCGTGTAAAGTCCCAGACGGGGTCGCTGCCGCAGCCACTCTGACAACCAGGCCACGTGGCAGTCACACTGCAGGTTGTTGGAGTGCAGTCGACTGTGGGTATGAGGTGGGGCGAAGAGGACGGGTTAGGGAAGAGAAACCATAGATTTGATGATGTGCAGCAAAGTCAAAGGCAGGTATGCCATGGGGCAGAAATGAGATGAACACAATCAATTGTACAAACAAGCCGGGTGAGATGAGCACCGGGGCTGCTGTTGTGTATGCCGTGGTGTCACTTACAAGGTCCTCAGCTTGGGCATGTGGTTGAAACTGGCCATTGACAGTCGACTGATGTTGTTGTTGTTGAGCGTGCTAAGGAGAAAGAGCACAACGTCACTCTCCTTCCTTTTCCTTTTCAGGGTCATAAAATTTTGCTTTGTTGCGCTGATTGGTGGTCAGGCTAGGCTCTATAAACTAACTAAAAAAATTAGGTAGGTAGCTGGCTATCTAGCTAGCTATATATTTGCTATCTATAAACTATCTATAAAATAGACCTAGCTATCTATTAGTTATCTATGAGCTAGCTAGCTAACTTTCTATCTTTTTGAGTTATTCTGGGTTGAGTGAACGCTGACGCATGTGGCTGCCACTGCTCACCCACAGAAAAGATGACCCTGTGACTGTAAAGTGACCTTGAGAGTTTTGAAAGGTGCTTATAAATGAAATGTATTATTGTTATATTAAGAAATAGTCATGAAGTGTCAAATTCAGCAACAGGTGGATTTTTTTGAAACGTCATGGCTCTAAATTCCAACACCTGATCAAATCCAGAGTGCACAGGCTTTTATCGATCAAATTTAAGAACCCTGAATCTAAAAAAAATTGAGCTGCGAATTGGACATTTTCAGAAAGTCCCGCCCCCAGTTCAGGACGTCACACCAAAACGTCTTGCATTGCTGGAGAATCAAAACAATGGCTTCAGATTCAGAGAATATGCTTTCTTGTTACACATCCAGTTATGAATATGATTCAAATAGTTCTGAAGAGGAAAGCATACATGTTTGCAATCAATTAAATAATTTATTCCGTGCCATTTTGAGGCAACATTGGGGGGAAATGTATCACCCAAAAAGAGGTAGAAAATGCATCTAAGCTCCTGTGAGGAATTAATGAGCTCGTTTCCACAGGCTGATAAATTCCTTCCATGGAGCTTGGTCGCCCTCTTCTGGCAGCTTTTTGGTGCAACACGAGGTTTTCAGACCAAACAAGTACAGCAAAATACATTGACGTGACGGAAGGACTGCTACAATATGCCTTTTTTTCAGTCAGGGGCGTTCCTTCAGTGATGTCACGTACGGACTTGTCACCAACTCAAAAACAAGACTTTCTGAATATTCAGCGCGAGTCTTAAAACATAAAATATAGCTATATGCGGTGGAATCTTTGTAAAATACGCTCAGTAGAAGTCATTTAAAGCCATTTTACAAATTATGGACACAACTTGTCCGGAGACGTTGGTTGTTCTTTACATTTACACTATTAGGACTAAAAATACATATGCACATGATCATTGGCCTGTTTAGTGACAATCGAGGTTCAACAAGATATACTAAGTGCACACATTTAACGACAGGTTCTGTTGTGTGCACCTAATAGCCTCCTACATAAACTGTGACTCACAGTACTTCCAGGTCGCGTAATGCTCTGAAGGCTCCATCTTCGATGCAGCTGATGTGGTTGTAGTCCAGCTGGCTGCAAACATGCGCACACAAAAAGACAAGTTGTGTTCTCTTAAATGCGATTACGCCTTGCAGAGAAGAGTTCCATGCAAGCAGGTAAAAGTCAAACCGAGTGCCTTTTGTCTCCAGAGCTCTTTGTTCTTTGCAGACAGTATTGCTTGTTTCCGCCTGCTCTATGCGCCCCTTCTTCTATATGATGCATTATTTGTATGCATTACCCTTTTCCTCTCTCCCTCTCTTTCTCTCTCTCCCTCTCTCGCCCCCATCTGCGTACACACAGACAATTTCTTGTCCGTTTATTATAATTGCCCAATATTACAACCAAATTATATGATGTTGAACGATACATATTTACAAAAAACACTGTTGTGCAAATTACTTTACCTTCCACAATCACTAACAATTATCTTTAATCATCATAACTCTGATTGAGACAAAACAGAGATTGAACAAATGCCAGTTACGTTCACAGTGCATGCATACACGCAAACACGTGTTTGTGCACACACACGCACACACACACACACACACACACACACACACACACACACACACACACACACACACACACACACACACACACACACACACACACACACACACACACACACACACACACACACACACACACACACACGCACACATATCCACAGGGGTATTAATGTTCAGTCAATACAGCAAGCAGGAGGCACATGACATTTAAGGCAATTAAATATTGATGCGCAGACACATTAGTAAACATGGAGGCAAGACACGCAAACAAACACACACACACACTCCACACACACACCCAAAATGTGTCTCAAAAGTGGCGCCAACTTACAGATTCTTTATTTCCACAGCTCCCCTGAAGGCTTTCCTGGGAACCCCTTGAATCTGGTTCTCGCTGAGATCACTGGACAGAGTGAAAGGGCACACAGAGAGATGGAGAGAAGGAAACAAGACAGAGGGCAGAGGGTTATTAAAACCAAGCCATCTCGAGGACACTTATTTATGGCCGGACCACTGGCAAATGCAGCAAGAAAGCTGCAGGGCATACACAGCATTGCTTCCCGACAACATGGCAAGGGGTCATAAGTCAGTCCAGTATCTGCATTTTTGAAGATAAAGACAAATGTTATTTGGCTGTGGCATCATCATGTAAAGAGTAGGAAATGTTCAGACAGCCTTTAGGGGGCACTAGTGACCTCAGATTGGCTGAAAATTTGCTGTGCTGCCCTCACACTGATTGATGTGAGAATGACATTTACATGTAGATACATTTAGATGTGCCTTTGGTTATCGTTCCGGCCACTTTAACTAGGGCAACAACAACAACCACAAAAAAAAAACAAGATTGACTTGCAGGATCATATAATTGTTCTGCCTGTCACATTACACTGATGGCATAGTTAGATGAAGAAAGATACAATACATCACAATTTATATAGTGCATTCACAACAGTTGCCGCTGTAACAAAGCGCTTCACAATAGTCAACATAAAGCAAAATGTGTAGCTCTTTCTCTTGTTTCTATTTATAATTGTATTTTATTTATTGTCTTGTATTTTGTTTATTATAGTACCTATGCTTGTCTGTGACTGTAAAGTGTCAAGTTGAGAGCTTAGAAAGGTGCTTAAAATATAATGTATTATTATATATAGTTAATATATTATTATATATAAAATATAATGTATGAAATTACTATTATTATTATTATTATTATTAAAATAATAAACACAACAGTAACATAAAAACATGGACAGTTGTGCAATCTTAATGACTTTCCCCATATACTCTTTGATGTTTAAAGGACAACTGACGTCACTTTTTTGTTTCTTAACTGACATCAGAAAAACGTTTTATAGCATCTAAAATACCCAAAACACGCAGTATGATATTTTTATTCAAATGCAAAACACAAATAAAAATGACTTGAAGTGTCCAAAATCTGCAATAAAATGAGATGCGAATTGGGCATTTTCAGAAAGTCCCGCCCCCAGTTTGTGACATCACGCCTAGATGTCTTGCATTGCTTGAGAATCAAAACAATGGCTTCAGATTCTGAGAAGATGCTTTCTTGTTACACATCCAGTTGTGAATATGATTCAAATAGTTCTGAAGAGGAAAGCATACATGTTTGCAATCGATTAAATAATTTATTCCATGCCATTTTGAGGCAACATTGGGGGAAACGATCACCAGAAAAGAGGCACAAAATGGCGACTTCCTGTGGCCACCTCCGTTTCCACAGGCTGATAAATTCCTTATATGGAGCTTGGACACCCTCTTCTGGTGGCTTTTGGGTGCAACACAAGCTTTTCAGACCAAACAATACAGAAAAATACATAGACGTGATGGAAGGACTGCTACAATGTGTCTTTTTTTCGGTCAGGGGGCGTTCCTTTAGTGACGTCACGTACGGACTCGTCACCAACTCCAAAACAAGACTTCCTGAATATTCAGTCTTAAAACGTAAAATATAGCTACATGCGGTGGAATCTTTTTAAAATACACCCAGTGGAAGTCATTTGAAGCCATTTTACAAATTATGGACACAACTTGTCCGGAGACGTCGGTTGTCCTTTAAGTACAAGCAAAAAAAAAAAAAAAAAAAATGTGACACAACACAAATTACACGGACAGTCATACAATCTTAACCACTTTCTGCATCCTCTTTGTTGAATGAAGCAGTTCTAGATGAAAGAGGAGAGGATCAAAGCCACCTTTTCACCAGTGGATCAGGATAAATGTGCATGTCTGCTACAAGCTAAATTTTGAAAGCAAACATGAAGGAAACACATTTGAAACCACTTAAATTAAATTGCGCCGCGAACTTTCTCAGCACTCACTGGTTTAAAATCGCAACATTTTGATTGTGTACGTGTCACTTCTGGTGTGGTCACTTTTCGTTTAATTCTTTTGCTTGCAAAGTCACACAGACAGGTGTCGCAAAAATGGTTTGCAGCAAAGTTAAAATCTTGCAACTTCATTCAGTGACAGACACACACACACGCACAAAACCACCATCAATGTTGCGTGCGCTATAATAGTCAACAAATGAGGTGTTAATCATATCATCATAGGCAGATGGCCGTGTTATAAATAAAGGCAAGTCAATGAGACGATATAGCTTAGAACGGTTGCAGCTGCTTTGAGACGTAAGGTACATATTACAGCGGTATTTCTCCACAAGAGGACATAAATTGGATGCTCAACAGAAAAAAAGGCTGGAGAAGCGGCTCTACGTGTGTTTGAGTCGTCAGCCGTCGAGCTAATCCAAGCCACGTTCCAGACAGACTATTTGACCTTTCACCACTGACCCCCACCCACCGCCACCCCCGGCTCTTGACCCCGACTGCTGCTCCATGACCTCTGGCGCGCTAATCGGCGAACGGCGAATGCCCAGTGACATTCCATACATTCCTGCGCCTGCAATCTTACAATTAGGCACTCAGGTATTTTCCACCTCGTGCACCTGCTGCTTCTGCTCCAGCTGCATGAAATCGAATACATTTGTTCACATTTGTGAATCATGAAGAGTGATGTTACAAATATAAAGTAAATGATTCAGAAACCTCAAAAGGTCATGTAGGTCCACTTCAACTCAAAATCATGAACTGAAAAACATGACAGACGTAACAAGCTACAAGGTAAGAAACAGGTAATGCATCTGAGTGTTTTTCCTTTCAAATAATCACTTTACACAGTACAGACGCTCCCCAACGTACAAACATTTGAGTTACTAATAACAGTACATATGAACATTTTTGCGGGTATGTTGACAAATGTTCAGACAAAGATGCTGTAAGTTGGATTTTGTACTGCACGCCTTCCGAACCCGCTTGCGATTGGGTGCGTACTGTGTTTCACGCACATGCACGCACACGGACACATTGGAGGTTTCGAGGCCTGGATGTTTATGCGACGGGAATCCCTGTTCCCAGATGAGGCTCCGAAGAGGAGGCGATGCATAACAAAATGGCTGCTGGCACATAATTCAGTAATTATGAGCTCAGCTAACTAAGAGCTTCAGTAAGCCACAATATGGGTCTCAATTGAAGGAAAAAAAGATGTTGTGAGTATAGAGAAAGGCCAGTCTGTATCCTGACACTGTTTTTACAGGACCAGAGGGGCTTTGAAAGCAGCCACGCTCTTAACAGCTGCTCCTAAAAATAAATAAATAAAATAAACAGTCTTCCTGTGCAAGCTACTGTCTGCATTCATTTGATGAAGAAATCCAATGTGTCTCAAGTGCCTGTTGACGCGCGGATGTCTGTTTCAAGGTGAGGACAAGCCTCACTATGATCTCCGATGTCGCCGGATGCTGCACTTTGCCATCTTTTCGCAAACATATCGCGCCTCTCACTCTCAATTTACATTACATAGTGCGATTGAGGGACAGGCAAATATTTCCGTCGGAATGAGGTCAAGTTCCTTGCGATATGAGTGTGCCTTCACAATCTCCGACAGAAAATCAGGCTAACCTGATGGCTTGCCATGAAAGAATGCTCTGCAAATAGCATGCATAATAAATGGCAAGAAGATAAAGATTCTTACGCAGTTCAAATTTACATTTTACAATGAGATGATTGGAAATGAAGATATACTCCTCCCCCACCCCCACTGCAAAAGTAGCATAGACACAGTTATTCGTGTGCACAGACACAAACACACTTACAGTGTGCAAATGATTTCGACTCACATTCAGAGGAAATGCACGGTTTTAAAGCCTTGTCAGTCTTCTGGAGGAATCAACTGAGTTTTATTCCAGTTCGGAAATTGACTTCTTAGGGTCTTATGGATGGATTTCCTCCCACAGTTTTGCCTCCAAGGCCTCTCTGTTCCATTTCATATTGGTTCAAAACATTTTGGGTCACTGACAAAAAGCACACCTTCCTTCTCTTCCACTTTCCCTTACTTTTTAACTCTCCCGCCTCCACATCCCCTTTCTTTCACCCCACTCTTCCGCTTCCTAATTTGGTTTAACCCTTAAACTCTGACCCCCCCACCTCCTCCTCATCGCCGTATACCTAAAGTGGGATGTTACCTTCATTAAAAGTGGCTCCAACTGTGCCACGTGTGTGTGTATGTGTGCTTGTGTGTGTGTCTGGCTTTTTGTTTGATCAAGCCGGAGGTATGAAAGCCACACAGGAACTGTATCACGCTGCTAAGCGAGGAAGCCCCTCTGAAAGTGGAAGTGTACACACAAGACGCTGACAAAACATACTGCCACACACTTTCTCTGCCTCTTTGAAATCAACACAACTATACAGCAATAGGTTAGTCTTATACCTTTAAAAAATGGATGGCAAAAAGAATAAAATAATAAGATGATGTTGATGACGATGATAAGAATTGAAGCAGAAATAGAGCTTATTGCATGTGGTAAAACGGGACTCGTCTCTGACTCGACTGCTAAGTGCAATTTGGTTAAAGTGGGAAAGTTGACATTATGATGAAAAGAGGCTGGCTCATTAGGAGTAAAAAATAATAATAATAATTTTGCGAGGTGGTGATGGCGGGTGCGGATCCCAAAAAGCAGGCAGGAGGGAGCAGGAGGTTGTTTGACAAAGTGTATTAAAATAAAGTCAGCAGGAACAAAATGTAAAACATCAAAATCATCTGAATGGAAAAAATACAAAGTAGCAAAAGAAGACCAAAAGTAAAAGTCTGCCAAGGTTAAACAAACACGTACATGATGCATGCCGCAAACAAGCAGCAAACAAACAATGAACCGGCACCGGATGGTCGCGCCGGGTGTCCTTTTAAGTGTCAATGATTAAACGACCAGCACCTGCGAGGCTGCAGGCAGGGCTGACGTCGCTACCCGCTGGTCGCCAATCTGATCGGGACGACCAGCACCTGTGCAGGTGTAGGCGGGGCCGACAGCGCCCCCCGTTGGTCGCCAACCAGATCATGACACAGGGACAGCAGTGTCATGGAGGAACAGGGAACATTTATGAAGAAGGCAACAAATTCAGGGTAGTAAGCAAGGTATTCCTCATCCATAGCCAGGACAGTGTTTAATATTGTCAGTTTTTGTAATATAAAAGGAATTGTGTGTGTGTGTGTGTGTGTGTGTGTGTGTGTGTGTGTGTGTGTGTGTGTGTGTGTGTGTGTGTGTGTGTGTGTGTGTGTGTGTGTGTGTGTGTGTATGCGCGTGTGCATGTCAGAGTCAGGTCTCCCATGTGAAGAGCTTAGTGCTGCTTTTCTAAAGAGTCTTTTGAGAGTGAGAGAGAGAGAGAGCCTTTTGACACCATGTGTGTCTTCGAAGAGACCTGGCCATAAAAGAGCGCCACTCAATTCTCACACATGCACTCCTCATCACCCTCCCCCAGCTCCCTCTCTCAAACTGGACACAACTCACACACAGGCGGACACACAAGCTCCCGTGCTTACTGTTATCCAGGTTTTTGAAAATCTTTTGTCTGCGACCTCACCGTTACAAGATTCTTCCCATGAGGGACAAACCAGCAATTTCGTGTGTGGCAGGGTGCAGGTCGAAGTTGGCGGAGCAGTATACTAATCATCTTGTTCAAATCCCTTTGGCAGACCTTAATCCTATTAAGTGTAAGAATGTGTCAATGGGAAAAGAACAGACATGCAAAGAGTAAGAAAGTCAAAGCGGACGATGGAAGAGTGTGTCACATCGTGCGTGTGGGATCGTGCAGCTCATTCAGGGAGAAGCATCATCAAATGGACTTCTCAAGATGACACCGGCGTTAGAATGAGCAATTAAGAGGGGTCACAATGAAAGGGGTGGAGATGAGGCAAGAAAGGAAATAGGAGAAGGAAAAGTGAAACGGGGGATTTTGGAACACACACAAACATATACAAATCCCCTCTCATCTAATATTGACTTGTCTGTTGAATGATGAATGTGCACCACCACCCAATCTTTTCATCTGCATCCATCATTCGCCACATTTATTCTTAAAAATGCCAGGTATGACGGTTACCATGGCTACTACATGGCCAATGCCGGACACCTTGTTGGATGTCCCGCAACCCATGTATGGTGATCAGGCTGGCAACCCACTCTTCCTCCGAGAGATGTGTGTGTGTGTGTGTGTGTGTGTGTGTGTGTGTGTGTGTGTGTGTGTGTGTGTGTGTGTGTGTGCGTGCGTGTGTGTGTGTGTGTGTTTTCTTGCTGTATCGCGATATGGTCTTCAGGCACTTTCACCCCTTAATCTGTAAACCAAATATTCATTGTGGATTCAGAGGTGTGACAACGAGACTTTGCAGCTTTCACTATTAGGCATTGAAAACACGAATTCATTCATTCATTCATTCATTCATTCATTCATCCATTCTTTCATTCATGCATCATTGGTCACTGCTCACGGTGACACTTGAGCTTGACTTTTGGTCAGAGGTTGGTCTTGTTTGATTGCTCCTAGGAAATCGACAAGAAAAAAAGTGGAGACAAAAATGGATCCATCCATCCATCCATCCATCCATCCATCCATCCATCCATCCCCCAATTGACGTGTCCACACACTAGTCACAAGGAATGCTCAAGTCTACCCCAGGTGTTTTCAGTGGAGGACAACCTGAACCAGTTGCCAGCCAATAGCAGGACACACAGATGTGAACAACCATTTACTCACACCTAGGGACAATTTAGAGTGTTCAATCAGCCTGACATGCATGTTTTTGGAATTTAGGAGGAAACCAGAGGACCCTGAGAAAACTCACACAGGCCTGCAGATCATGCAAACTACACACAGGAAGACCGCAGAAGCGATTGAACCCACGGCATCTGAAAATCTCTTTTTAGCCACAAGAACTGCAAATTTTGTGGTATAGTTGTTTAGCGTGTGCTGCAGAACATGCATAGTCTTCAATACATCTCTTTTCAACCCAAAGACACATTAGTCAGCGGTCTGAGAGCATGATATCATACCAAATGTTGACACATATAATTATATATGGGGGAGGAATACATCTGTCGTTTATACACTCGAAATGGATATGCTCAGTAATTATACATTTATAGGACACGGTCATCCTACTCACTTCTGATGATCATATTTAGACATGCCCCTTCTTCCCCCACACACACAAAAAGCATATTTGGCAATTTGTAGGCACCTGCAGAATCAGCATCACACTGAAACACGTCTTTCTCTTTGCAGTTAAGTGTGAAGTGCATCTTTCTTACAAGGTGAACTGGGATCAGCTCAAGGTCTTTGTAACCTGAACAGAATCAGTTATACAGAGAACGGATGGATGTATGTGCTCTATACTTGATGAAGTGTCCCCTTAAAACAAAAAATCAATGAGTAGGGGCGCTCAGCGTCTTAAATAAATCGGGATTTATGAGACTATAAAGATTTCTATGACATTTTTATCGTGTGGGAACTATGGGAACTATGCCGCATGCAAATATTTTACCAGTGGTTCGTTTTGTGTGTGTGTGTGTGTGTGTGTGTGTGTGTGTGTGTGTGTGTGTGTGTGTGTGTGTGTGGAATTTGCCATAAAAAATGAAACAACAGACTTGCACAGAAGATAACTTGAAATTTTTGGCAAAAAAATAAAACACAAGGAGGTTTGAAGAGAGGTTATACTTTGAATGTTCACATGTTTCTTCAGAACCTAAGATGGACATCATCCACGATAAATTGTTACATATTAAATCATTTTATTTAATGGGGGATGGTTGAGTACATACGCTCCCCACCTTACGAACGAGATACTTTCTTAGCGGTCGTTCGGAAGGTGAATTTGTTTGAAAGTTGCTTCAGTGCTATATATTCAAAGTCAAAGTCAGCTTTATTGTCAAATATGCTAATATGCATGACATACAGCACAGATGAAATTACTGTCGTCTTGGACCCAGCATGCAAGGCACTTATAATGACTTTAACAAACATAATAAACATGAAAACACCAAATTGCATGGAAGGTATGTTTAAGTCAAACACTGAACAAGGAAGTGTAAAACACAGACGCTCTAACAGTCGTAAAATAAATTCACACTTACTGTAGTACGACAACATATATCCTTGGCACGTAATTACTGGATTACGTGCCAGCAGCCATTTTGTTTTGCATCGCCTCCTCCTCGGAGCCTCAACTGGGAAGATGGATTTCCTCCCAGCCCACATACACTACGCAGCCAATCGTAAGCGAGCCAGGCGGATCGAGGCCTGGAAAAAGGTGTGCGATACAAAGTCTAATTTACAGCATCTCTATCAAACAATTTTTTGACATACTGTACCTGCAAAAATTTTCGTATTTACCCTTATTCGTAACTCCAATGTTCGTAAGTTGGGCAGCGTCTGATTTTACAGCATCATGTACTCATGGAGAGTGTCTATAGTAGCCATTGATAAGAATATTAAAAAAAGACCTAGAGGAAGCTGCAGTTCTCCGACAGTGGCAGTGTGACACATCAGCAAATCAATTTTGGCCTCAGAAAGGCAGATTCACATTTTTTTTGGACATTGTTTTATCCGTCTCTCCCTTCCGACCGGAACTTTGTTTCTTCCTCCAAACGCCCATACCCCTTTTTCATAATGAGTTCAATCCATCAGCCAGACAGTATTCATTGTATTCCGATATCAGTGTTCACTCATCGCTCGCCGCCGTCTCCGCCTTTATGAGTCAATAGCGCTAAATCTAACATTTACACTTTTGACTATGACAGCATGCCGGAGTCCCTGTGCGTGTGAATTAAAAACAAAAATCAATAAAAACAACAACTCAGCACTAAAATCAAATATACTGCGGCCTCGGCCTGGTTGGGTGTCCAAAACACACATAGTGAGTAGACACAGAGCGATGCACCACAGCTAAAAGAGACACGGCTGGACGTCGTGCCAGACCACTTGCTGACCACATGACCTCATATCCTTTTCCTGTTTGCGTATTTACATGGTCTATATCGAATGGAATAGATAAATAGTTTGTGACAGGACAAAGACGGACGGCTCACCATTTGTGTGGTAGTGTAAGTGAATATGTGCGTTTGTCACTCGCATCTTTGACCTGATTTGTCATAAACTCCATGACCCAATAAACTAGACTCGAGCTGCCTCCTCCCAGACTTGGCTGCATCAGTCACGTCTTACGCAAAAGAACATTATTGAGAAATCGCCAGTCTGTAACTGGCTTTAATCTATGGTTATGGTGCAAAAAACAAAAACAACAACAAATAAATACAGTAAAGTCTCGTTATATCGATATTCAAGGGAGTCCGAAAAAATATCGATATAACCGGGACTATCGATATATCCGACCCTGTTTGCATGTAATTTTCTCCGTGCGTGCATCGAAATAGTATCGATATAACTGGGACTATCGATATATCCGATATCGATATAACGAGACTTTACTGTAAAAACAAACCAAGTTTGCCTTTTTGTCGACTTTTCTTCCTGTGCGATTAGTTTCATCAATCAATCACAAATGCAGCATCCTGCCCATCACTCACTCATGGCTCTCTCCCTCTTGTCATCCATCAGTCTTTCCCTCTTTGTCTTCAAATGTCAGCCTGCTTCCAGTTCAGTCACATGACCAAAAGTTGAGGTAGCAAAAATGTGCAGATGATGACAGTGAAAACGATTGACTGCGTCCTAATGCTGTCCATTCATCTCGTAACGCCAAATAATATTCATAAACCTAAACAGTCTTTGGTGTGTAACCTGTAAACAAGCTTTATGATTTAAAATTCACTTAAGATATGATTTAAATCGCTAAGCAAACATGAAATAAGATATTTTACAACGATTCTCTGTGATTGACAACTGAGCTCTGGAAGAGAGTCTTTGTGGTTCAAAAGAATTTGTCTAGAATGAATCACAAAGTAGCATATAAGTGGCATAACCGCGGTTTGTGTGTGTGTGTGTATGTGTGTGTGTATGTGTGTGTGTATATGTACATGTAAATATGTATTCTTCTCACACACACGCACACACACACACTAAAAAAAGGAATAATTACACAGGGGGCAACGCACGCGCACACACACACACGTACGTCATGAGCCATCGTGATCCAAACTTTATACGCAGCCCTTTGGAGGTCACATTTTCCAAACAGAGCAGCTCTTATTTAGTTCTAATTTGTACTTCAAACACGCAACAAAATGTGACAATAAATGCAGGAAAGGCTTGATATCCGCTTGGAGGTAGACTCTGCAGTTATGCACCTTAACTCAACAGTGAACTTTATCTTCCAAGACATCCCCTGAAGAATTCCAAACTTGTACATAACAATGTAGTACTTCACAAGCAATTTTTTACTGATATAAAAAGGTAAAAAAATAAACATAACATAACATAACATAGCATTCACCATAGAAGTTAATCCAGAGGCTTTGTGACCTAACTATTCTACTCATGCATCATTACTCTCAAAGTGGCTCCCTTAAAATTGTTTTTTTTTTTTAAATCCAGCTTGTAAAAAAAAAACTACACAGCAAAGCAGTGTTCGGCAAAGGACCCTTATTAAGCCCTTTCTTTTTTTTCCTTGAAAAGTGCGCCTTCAAAATGAATTGTTGATCATGGTCTGCTCTAGTTCGTCATTGTAAATCGACCTTTGGTGCACATCGCGCCGAACCAATCAGAAGCGATGGAAGCTGAACCAAGGAAAGAATGGAGAAACTCACTTCCCGCTGGCAGTAGAGACTACGTACTGTAAAGACGGCAATCTACAATCTGATTGGCTAAAATTGAAATTCCAATAACGTGACTGTTTTGCCCATGCCTCCACTCAAGCTTCTGAAGGTGTTGGATGAAGTCATATGTGCATGGCGATACATCAAAGCTGAAATCTGATTGGATCCAAGGCAAAATTAACCCACAGGGGACTGGAATCCGCACGGCCAAGAGAAAAGCTATAAAATCAAGTCAAAAGACTGCTATAAAAAATTATTACAGCTTCACCGAAGTCGTAAATGTAGGTCTGTGCTTCTAGTGGGGTTTGGGTCTGCATAGAAGGTTTTGGAGGCCCCGATGGCACACAACTGATACACATATTGAAAGTCCAAGATGGCGCTCAAGTAGGCAGCCCCCAGTAAGTGCTCTCACGAGCCTTGCTATGTTGTTTTCGTGTTTTCTTTTGTCACTTGGAGTTGTTGTGCATTGTGTGCCATTTGACTGTCATCGCTGGACAGCTCTGGGGCGATTCTGCTTTCTTGCGCCTGTAATGGGCAGCATTTCCACAGCCCCCGCTTTACTCAGAGGAAAGGTCGCTTCTGTTGGACAGTCTGAGGAGCTCACGATGAGAAGAAAGGGGTGTCAGCGCAGAGCGCCGATGCATATGTGGAACTGTCGCGGCTTGGAATTGAAGCGGATTTCCGCGGGAGAGGAGATGTGAGACAATCTCTTTTCATCAATGGATGCTACAGCTTCGTGCTTGCTGTCACCATTTAGCTTGTAGCAGACGTGCACATTTCACCATGACGTCCTTGATCCACTGGTGAAAAGGACTCTTGGATCCTCTCCGCTTTCATCTGAAAGTGCTTCATGCAACAAAGTGGGTGCAGAAAGATTGAATGACTGACTGTGTCTGTTGTGTTGTGTCACATTATTTGTTATTTTTGTTGTTGTTTTGATTTCAAAATGGTGGCGCAAGAGTGGCTGCCTTTACAGCATCTCCTGTATGTTGTTCATCAACTTTTTCCTCTCCTTTCCTCTTATTTTCATCAATTTGCTGCTGTGAATGTAAATTTCTCCACTATGAGACTAATAAAGGCTAATCCAATCCATATACAATTATATACTGTATTTATACGACTGGGATAGGCATGTCCCTGACACTTTTGAGACTAAATAGCTCACATGCACACTCACACACACCCACATACACAGTGCATTGGAATGTGGTTGGCTTTGGGCAAGAAGCTGCTCTGGTCAGCAAAGTCAGCAAATGGCGAAGCGCTTTTGTTATTTCTTTGGAATGTATTTCTTCAAAATAATATAAATTTTCACATATGGCTTGGTTTGTATTTGCAAGAATAAAATTGACGAGTGGGTTTTTGGCCTTCCTGCCTGTTTATTCAATGCACGTGTTCCCATCATTTCCGGCCGAAAAGATGGCTCTGATAAAGACACATCTTTTCCTAATGTATTAGTCTCCATGTTTTAGGTGTTCTGTCCAGTTCTCAGGCCGTGCCTCAGCATGCAAATGTCCACACGGCTGGAAAAAAATGTTCAGGGTGGGGTGCATTTGAAGACTTAATGAGGGGTGGTCATTGAGGTTTCAGCACCAAAGCAGACAAAAGTCACGTGTTCTCCAAGAGACGGTTCCTGCTTTCTTCCTGGAGACAACTCACTTGAATTCAGCACAAAAATTGGATTAGATTAGCCTTTGTTGGTCTCGCAGTGGAGAAATTTACATTTCACAACAGCAACATTATGGAAGGAAGAGGAAAGGAAGAAGTAGAATAACAAAATACAGGAGCTGCTGGAAAGGCAGCTACTCTCGCGCCACCATCTTGAAGTCAAAAGAACAAAAAAATAATATGACAACACAAAGACACAGAGAGTCATCCATTCTTAAGCACTTTCTGCACCCTCTTTGTTGTATGAATCAGTTCTAGATGAAACAAGAGAGGATCAAAGTGTCCTTTTCACTAGTGGATCAGGGACGTCCTGGTGATATGTGCACATCTGCTACAAGCTAAATGTTGAAAGAAAACACAAAGCTGTAGCATCCATTGATGAAATCGATTGTCTCACATCTCCTGCCCCACGTAAATCCACTTCAATTCCAAGCTGTGACACTTCCATAGACACATCGGCGCTCTGCGCTGACGCTCCTTTCTTCTCATCGCCATGCATCCATCCAGTATGAAGCACTTATCAGTCGTCTACTTGAGAGCGTTTAGCCAAATGAGCGAACCATCAGTCAGTTGCTCGGTTATTTGGGGGGGGGGGGATTAGCCCATGACAGGCTAGAGACAGCGGGTCAACACCTGCGTGGTGCCTTTGTGCCAGCCAAGGAGAGTGCGAGAGGTGCGAGGCCAAAGAGGCAGACAAAAACAGGGAACGTTGTGACCATTGGAAATCAAAGCGCAATTGAGAAAAAAGAAACCAACTGTCAGAAAGCATCTACGTACTTTGTGCTCCATCTTATCACAACTCCACCTCTTTGTCTTTCTCGAGCTCCGAATCTATTCGAGATGTCCCAAAAGACCCCTGACCCGCCACCTCCTGGCAATCGCCGACCAGCTGAAATATTCCTCTTCAAATACTTTCTCTCTCGGTCAATGTTGTCTTTCTTTCTTTCAGCACCGCAAAACCTCGAGTCGCACACACTCGTCAGCCAGCTGTCTCGCACCATCTGTCCGCGGGCCCGAACCGCAGCCCTGGCGCTTGAAGGCGGGCGGCACTTACTGGCAGAGGCCAACGCCTGAGAACAATTTGTGTTTATTGGGCCGTGTCAAAACAAATACAATATGTGGAGATTATGGGAGGCGGACAAAGGGACCACCAAACAAAAAAGCTGAGGGGTGAATTTGAAAAGCCGATGTTTGACCTGGAATACGGGCACGTAATCGTGGTTGGTTCATGGGGCTTTTTGTATGTTTGCGTGATATTTTAGTGTAACATAGCTTGTGATAAATTGAGCAAAAATATTGTATGTGTGTGTGTGTGTGTGTGTGTGTGTGTGTGTGTGTGTGTGTGTGTGTGTGTGTGTGTGTGTGTGTGTGTGTGTGTGTGTGTGTGTGTGCGTGTGTGTGTGTGTGTGTGTGTTGTCTGGCTGGTGCCCAGGAGACTGTTTGCCTTCATGGCCATTTTTCCAACCTGCTGCTCACAGGAATGCAACAAGGAGGAAAACACACACTTAGACAAAGACACTCCCACAAACACACGCACACACACACACAATTTCAAGTGATCCAAGAAGAGCATTTTGTCTTTGACGTTGACATTTTTTTAGCTTGGAAAGCGGTGTCCTCCAAAGTTATCGTTTGGACTCACTCCTTGAATAAAATGGATATTTATTGGTTTGGTTGAGTTGTTTGTTTGCTAATGTGATCTGATAGCGGTCGATCGTTCATACGGGACATTAGCCTCACACGTGGAAAGCGCTGGAAAAGGAAAATAAGCCTGAAATCAATCATGTCACTCCTCTCATCAGCTCATCACATTTGGCAAATCGCACACCCGTGAATCTTCAATAAATGGCCAAGTTCCCTCTGCTGGAACCCTCAATGACATTTCTTATTTCTTTCAACTATATGTGTATGTGTTTGTTTCATGAAATTTGGTCCCTTCAGGCCACACGGCCTCACACATGAAGTCCCCACAGTGCAGCAAAATTGTGTATGCACGAGCAAGGGTGTGTCTGTGTGTAAAACTAAATTTAAACCCATTTGCAGTTCGCCTCAAAAATGTCAAAATGAGGAAGTGAGGATGCGCACACATTGTTGTCAGGGAAAATAGAGTGGACTTCGTTGTCAACATATGTTGACTAATTGTAAAGGATTGCGAATATGTCAAGTCACCCAACCTGCCCCCCCCCCCAAAAAAAAAAAAAAAAAAAAAAAAAACCAAAAAGTAATTTCAGAGATGGATTGATAATAATACATTTCATTTCTAAGCGCCTTTCAAAACTCTCAAGGTCACTTTACAATCACAGGATAAGTTTTTATGTGGGTGAGCAGCGGCGGCCACACGAGCCAGCGTTCACTGAACCCGGAAGTAAATATAATCGATAGGAAGCTAGCTAGCTAAGAGATAGCTAATGACAACAACAACAACAAGAAGAACAATAACAATAATAATAATAATAATACACTTGATTTACAGGCGCTCTTCAAAACTCTCAAGGTCACTTCACAATCACAGGCCAAGTAAGAAAGCTAGCTATCTATTAGCTAGCTAGCTAATTGAGAGGGGCAAACAAGTCATTCTTTATGCTGTCATCTGACAAGGTCATGCCAAGGTTGCTAACATGACGCTCTCTTGTAATATTTCTTGCTCTCCCTCCTTTTCCCCCTACTTGTTCTTCTTCTCTTCTACTCAGACTGACTGCAATTAGAGCAAATGAATTATCGAAAACCGTTTTCGGCTGTGACAAAGTGGCGGAATAGGGTAAATAATAGTCATCAATGTGTACAGTTATGTGTGTCGAATTGGAAATTGAGAGTCAGGCAGTGAGATGTCTGTTACAAAATGAAAGAAAGAGACTTCTGCAAACGTCCGTGAATGGGTTTGTAATCAAGCGCTTAGAAATCATGGGACAAGAATCACTATTAGAGTTTCAGCACTAGAAGGAAATATAATTTAGGTATTTTGTTAAAATGTCCTTCAGTCCTGCCCCATAAATCATGCGGTCGAGGCTCATTTCATACCACATACCTCATTTCCACAGGACAAGTCAAGACATTTTGATGTGGGCTTAAGTGATGCCACTCTTCCGTTGACCAACCACGGCATTAGACAAAATGTTTGGTTTGAAACACGAGCCACCTGGTTACAGGCGCTTCCAAATATAGCTAATATGCTCTCGTCCGAGCTTGACGAGTGACGTTTGACAGGCATACATTCCAGCGACGGCGGGATAGGGGACGCTAGTTAAGCTTTCGGCTGCTTTTCGAGGGCTGTTAGCAAAATTAGATTAGCATTGTCCATGTGAGTGGCTAATGGATTGAACAGCTGTGAAGCACATATACAATCACCCGCCCACCACCGCGGGCACGCACTCACACAAATACACACTTTTAAAGTGATTAACATGATACCTCACTCTGAGGCCTGATCCTTCTGGAAATGATGGACAAGGGGCCTGTTTTTATGTCGTCCAGTCTACATAAGTCTGTATGCAAAAACATTCTATACTCTATATAGTCCTTATGTGTGTGTGCGAGTGTGTGTAAGTGTGTGTAATGGATTAAGTGGACTGATGTAATGAAGCTGTAATAAGGCAGAAGCTTAATACTGGTGAAGACAGACACTGACCTCTCACTTCAAACACACACACACACACACACACACACACACACACACACACACACACACACACACACACACACACACACACACACACACACACACACACACACACACACACACACACACACACACACACAGGTGTGGTTGGTTCTCCGGGAATTTCAGGTGTATTTGTTCTTGTTTCTATGGTCTTTGTCTTGATTTTAGCACAGATATTTCCTTGACATTTCCTTCTTCCTACTGTATTTTTCCGGTGTATAAGGCGTACCCTAAAGCCTTGATTTTCTTCAAAAGGTGACTCTAGGCTTCATACGCCAGTGCGCCTTATATGTGAAGATATATTAAGCCACAACAGGTCTCGCAAATACTGTCAGCAGCCACCGACTCCATTTCCCCCCCGTAGAAGAAGTTGTGCATAACCCCAGCCTCGACTGTAGTGCCATATAATGTGGGCGAGCTTTTGATATATTTTTGTATTATATTGAGAATTTTTCATTCATTGAAGGTGTGCCTTATTGTACGGTACGCCTCATATATGGAAAAGGTTTGAAAATATACCATTGACTGGGGGTGCGCTCTATACTCTAATGCGCCTTATACACGGGAAAATACGGCTCCTCATTTTCCACACTTCATAGTTTTCCCCTTCCCTCATTTCCTTTCCACAACATAAGTTGAGTTTCTTTGTCTTGATGTCCTTTCCCGTCGCCAGTGCCCCATATCATCCTCCGTTGCTTCTTCCTCCATTCTTTTCCACTTCCTTTTGAATATAACTTCACTGACTTTCAACCTCTATTGCCTCCTTGTTCCTTCCTTCTTTTCCTGTCTAATAATAATAATAATAATAATAATAATAATAATAATAATAATAATAAGAAGAAGAAGAAGAAGAAGAAGAAGAAGAAGAAGAAGAAGAAGAAATTTCATTCATAAGCGCCTTTCAAAACTCTTAAGGTCACTTTACAGTCACAGGATATTTTTTTCTGTGGGTGAGCAGCGGCAGCCACATGCGCCAGCGTTCACTCAACCTGGAAGAAACTCAAATAGATAGAAAGCTAGCTAGTTAGATAACAGGCTAGCAAGCTGGATTCACTGAACCCAGAAGTAACTCAAATAGATGAAAGCTAGCTAGCTAGCTAGATAACAAGCTAGCTAGCTGGCTAATAGCTAGCTAGAAAGCCAGGTAGACACCATAACATCTCACCACTGCCATGACTGCTGTCGTGTCCGTCATATTGGCTCACACTTAACTAAAAAGGCAAAGGAGTCAGAGGTGGCCAAATAAACTAGAAGAAGTTCAAATGAGATGAATATCAACAGAACCTCTGGAGCCGATTCTAAGATTGCAACTGGTTGACGCAGGGATGCAGCTCTCGATTCCCATGGTAAAATTAAAGGCCTCCCTTTGATCAAATTTATGTGGGGGATGTTCAACTTTGGAGATTATACCTCTCGAATATATGGAATAATTGTATAATGGAGCCAAAGAGAATGATGCAGTAATGGGCAGCATTAACATGCCAACCCGTGTCATTTTTATTTGTAAAACATTACCAACCCCCTCCAGCTCCCCATTCCCATGACATAATTATTAGGGAATTGTCCGCCACATTTAGTCCATAAAGAGCTTCCTACAGCAATTTTCCCAACACGATTACAATATCAAAGCAATAATTATCGCTTCACTTTGCATTCTACTGTACATTGAGACATCCATTGCACACTTTCCGTGTATATGAGACAGGAAGTTTGAACGTGTGTAGAATTGCGCATGCACCACTTGGCTGTTCTGAATGCATGACATCATAACCACTCGAGACAACTCATCCGTTCTCTGCGTTTTGGTCGACACCAGGAACGGTGGAAGATTCGCTTTCATTTTCTTGGCAGAGAGAATGCAGCGCATCAAGTGATCGTTGACATTGTTACAGCAAGTTGCAGTCCGCAGGCAGGTCACACTCTTTCAGTAAATGTTTTCGGACTCGCTGGTCTTGGTCATCTGTTATTTCCCTGTCTATGAGAATGATGTTAAAAGTGGAGAAAACCACAAAATTGGGCAAATGTTTCTTAAAGGGGAAAATTGTTCATTTGCGTCAATTTTTATGTTACGGGTTGCTTGGTAACTTTGCTTTATTTTCATGTTGCGTCGTCAACGTCCCCACAAATCAACCTCATTCGTCTGATTCGAAAGTGACATACACATTTCCAGGAAGAAAAAGAAACTGCTGCAGAGCACATGCAGGAAGTGGTACGCTTAATGTTTCCAGCAGCAGGAATGGCGGTTCGCTTGGAGTACGCATGCAAACCGCCGTGGCAGACAACAGACAAAATTGTGCGACCTGCCAGTTTGCCAGTTCACAGCGTGGTTAAAAACATGTCTGCATCTGGGAGGCGATCGGCCTGACTGCCGCTGTGCTCCCGGAGGCCCGGATGGCGCGTCAACGAGTAATTTGATTGACAAACGGTAACAGGAAGCGCCGTTTTAAAAGCGGTGCGGCGACAATCGTTGGGAGAAAATGCGTACAATAGCACAACTTCACCCAAGTGCTTGTGTGAACCGAGAACGTTACGTTGGTTCTTTGTAACCACAGGGGTTGTTGGAGGCCATGTTGGAGGCGCCCAACTAAAAAGGGAACATTCTAAAGGGTGGCATGTAGCACTTGAGGCCTGAGAGTAAAAAGGGGCGGTGGAGGGAGGCCTGCTGAGCAATTGTCGCTTCTCACATGGGTTAACAAGATGTGACAACAGCGTCCAACTTCTTGTCATCGCTTTGCTCTCAAACATGCACAGCTACATGACCCCTCCAAGACCTTCATCCATCCAATTTCCTCAAAGAGTGACCTCCGTCCAAGTGGATGGTGGATACAGTTCACTTCACTCAAATAGGCAAGACTTCCTATATGGACAATAAAGGCTTGGTTTCCTCAAGGGTCATCAACTTCATTGATCATCTGAACAGGTGTGGAAGCTGATCTACCAAACCGCTTATAATTCGTGCAAAATGCAAGTGTGGGAAGAGTATATGGCAAACAGGTACATTTATGAGCAATAATGCATGTAATATGAAATGAATTACAGTAAAGTCTCGTTATATCGATATCGGATATATCGATAGTCCCGGTTATATCGATAGTATTTCTATGCACGCACGGAGAAAATTACATGCAAACAGGGTCGGATATATCAATAGTCCCGGTTATATCGATATTTTTTCGGACTCCCTTGAATATCAATATAACGAGACTTTACTGTATAATGGCTTGTATTCTGTTCTGAAATGATCCATCATAAGAAAACAGCACACAACACACCATGTTACCATTCTACTTATTTTATATGTTAGTTTAGTTTATATATGTATGTAGTTTATTTTCTAACCTTGCATATCTGTAGTGTGTATCGTTACTCAACCCTTTTTATTTAAGTCTGATATCACATTTCACCCTTCTATCTCATAGCTGATAGGCCCCTTTGAAATGACGTCATTCTGAAATGACGTGCTCTGTATAATAAACATCTCGGGTGGGAGGAGAGTAGAAGCTTCTCACTCAATGGCCCTCCTACTTCGACCTCACAATATCTCTGCTGTCCAACATTAAAATCATCTTTTTGTTGATCACCTTGATTCCTGTGATTTTATTACCATCTTCTAACACCCTGAAGAGCCATGAACCAGAGAGAAAGATCAATCACTTCCTACTTCCACATCCAAGAATCAATGCAAGATGATCTTAGCTGGTGGCAATGGGACAATATATGAACGCACAGACGTGAGTTAAACGACGCGGCCAATTTCCATAAGCTTCTGTCAATCAACAAAGCCCCCTACCGTCAATAGATGCCTGCTTCGAGTTGAAATTGAGTAAACAAGCTGATTTTTTAAATTGTTTTGGTCAACATCTTTTTTTATTAATAGAAATAATAAGTATAAGTGTATCATTGAAATGGGCTGCCGGCGCTTTGATTATAATGATCTGTCCCTGCGCCTTTGTCGGTGTCTGCCTCGCATTGCCTCACTGTGTGTAACCAATGATAACACAAGCCTGTCATTTTGAAGGGCTTACACTTGGAGGTTTCACATTGGAGACGTCATAAACAGGCTGCCAACACCAACAGCAACACACACACAAATTGGGAACGTGCACGCAAGCGTATTGCTTTCCACGCACACAAACAAGTCAGATTATTGAGCAGGAAAATACACATGCCCTCTTACTCGGGTAAATATACACATACTAAGACACCTCTCTGTAATTGCACAAATACACACGGGTACACACAACAGGGAAGGGGAAACCCCAAAGACGGTTTGTTTATGCCAAAGAAATAACGTTCTTTTTAATCAACCTTTTCATACTCACTCATACAGGGTCTCATTTTATTCACTTTTGCCTTCTCATTGACTCTGTCTGTCTGTCTGTCTGTCTGTCTGTCTGTCTGTCACGCCCGAATGCCATATCGTCAACAATCTTTGTTGCTCTCTTTAAAAGCTTTTAGCTACCCTCAGGGCCCAACTTATAGTATTACAGTACCCTTCAAGTCTCTCTGAGTACCTCAGAGACACACACACACACACACACACACACACACACACACACACACACACACACACACACACACACACACACACACACAAAAAGTCCATTGCTTGACACACATGTAAGAATGACACAAAGGCAGCATAAAGTGAGCAAAGAGCCAGAAGACAAGAAAGGAAGCATCATCTTCAATAGCTTTTGGCATGACTCTTTGTGCATGTTTGTGCCTCTTTTTCAAGCACAAAAATCTATTGAGTTACAAGCATCCCAAAAGGACCCAAATTTTGGATCGCAAGAAAGAAAAGATCTATGTCAAGAGATGCTCATGTGCCGTGGTAAATGAATACAATCTTTTTTTACTTGAATAGAATATTTAATTCGGTTACTGACAGCCCGTTGAAAGTTTTCAGCTATGATTAACATTTCGCAAGTTCGAGTTTCACATTTTTTCCTTTTTTTTAATGAATGTATATCTTGATATACAGATGTTGCCCTTTTCTCTCTGAAAATATAAAGATTTGCAATAAATTCGGTCCGCAAATGATTTTTGGAGAACTCACTAATGCGCTACCAGCGTGAACAAAGTACAGTGAGACCTCAATTTATAAACACCTTAACTTACAAACTTTTCATCTTACAAACGTCAAATTTATGAAAATTAAACCTTATAATAAGCACTATTTTCATAATACACACCCACCACGGCTGGCGGAGTGATCTTCGGCGGAAGCACACGATCGAACAGCACCAGAGGTTAAGTTACCAACAGTCCATATGGAAGGTGACTCTCCTTCCATAAGCCATCAACGACCATCAAAAAGGTAAATAAAACTTTATTTTACAGCACAGTTTATTTCTTTAATTACAGTCGTCATGTCATGTGCCTCTCTTTCCAAACAGCAATTCCCTTTGACCTTCGACCTCCAACGCCATTCCATCAAGCCATCAATGACCATCACAAATGTAAATAAAGTGATTTTATGATACAATGCAGTGTATTTCTTTCATTACAATACAATAGCACATTTATTATACATAGAATAAGGTATGTTGTGTGTAGTTTTAAGGCTTATTTAGTTGAAAAGTATATTTTATGGAAACCCGGGAACGGATTATTCCTATTTTCATGGCTTCCTATGGGATTTTTTTTTTTTTTTAGATACACACTTTTCGCCTTACACACTCTGTCTGGGAACCAATTAAGTTCGTAAATTGAGGTCTCACTGTATTATTTTTTTAATAATAAATATTCAGTATCTTTTATTATTTCCCACAAATATGACCAGAGACATGCTCAAGGTTCTCGAAGGAAAAATAGTTCCTATAGGAGCATATTCAATTCCCCGTTCGGACGAACAGAGTCCATGTGTTGCAGTCCTTGGATTATTTCGTTAATTGTTGATTGATAATAAATACTGCAAAGAGCCTTGCTAGCATTGCAGAGGCTAAAATTGTGTGTGTGACGAGAACCACATGACAGCAAATTTCATCACGGGAAATACCCACCGCGAGTGTCATCTACTTTTGCATTCATGTTTGTGTGTTTATGCGTGCGGATGTGCATGCATAAGCGTGGCGGGGCGTTTGGCACTGCTCTTTTGATGAGAGAATTAAGTCATTTTTCAATGTGGGGTTAAGCGCTGCATTATTGCCGCCTCATTTGGCTCCTGTGGGGCACCATCGCCCTCCCGTCTCGTTTCCATGGCACTGAGATGGAACAAAGAGGGGAATGTCCCTGCTTACCAGACTGCAAGTTTCGCGATCAGGTCTCTCTTTTTCTCTCTCTCTCTCTCTCTCTCTCTCTCTCTCTCTCTCTCTCTCTCTCTCTCTCTCTCTCTCTCTCTCTCTCTCTCTCTCTCAAACACACATTTCAGAAGGAAGGCAATATGAGGTTTGACGGCCTGCTTTCCGTCAAACTTCCTTCAAAATGTGCACCAATCAAGTTTTCAGGTGGAAAAGCCAGCCCAAAGACACGCTCTTCTACACTTCAGACATCTTGGGGCCTTGTTGTAAACATAGAAGCTATACGTATAGCTATACGTAGAGGCGTGATTATAAAATCTCAAGAAAGTGAGATACAGTAAAGTCTCGTTATATCGATATTCAAGGGAGTCTAAAAAAATATCGATATAACCGGGACTATCGATATATCCGACCCTGTTTGCATGTAATTTTCTCCGTGCATGCATAGAAATAGTATTGATATAACCGGGACTATCGATATATCCGATATCGATATAACGAGACTTTACTGTAATTTGAATTCATGATTCAATACTGGCATAATATGTATGTGTGAATGTTCATGGAAAGAACAGGATTGGTTCTGCATTGAAGAATACAAACACTGTGTAGTAATGGGTTTATTGGAAGACTTCCACCTCTCGACACGACGTAAAAATGAAACAAAAACAATGTCGCAGGATGTCAAGCAAATGCCAAAGTAAAAGTTGGCGTCAGAACTCTAAATAATTTGGTCATTTCAAGAAAGTTATTTCCATAAAAGGCACCCGACCAACAATGGAAAACCAAGGAAAAGGAGATTTGTGGAGTTCCCACAGATCACACTTTGTTGATTATTTAATTTAATTAAACAATAACTTACATTGAACAAAAAATAATCACATTGAAGGATATAATGTGTTAAAGTTGATCCTTCCAAATCAAAAGAATGAGAAAGAATCTAGAATTTTCTGGCCTTCACAGTCACTGGCACATAAGTAAGAAGATTGGGATTCAGATTATGATGAATGCAGCATCACCATTCTCACTGTCACTTGTTATCACAGTTAAGATTGAGAGACCTATTTATGATACTACTGATGGCAAAGTAGATTTTTTGGGACATTATGGTGGACAGGCAATGCTATTTTTTGCACCCAGATTCTTTTGAAAACTCTTTTACGGTGGAGAGCCACTTGGGTCTTGATTGCCAACAAAAAAATGGTGTTAAGTCACCAAAAAGCATGGTGTTAAATAGAGAAGCTTCCGCACTGTCTTGAATGTTGCTTGCGTGTGGCTGAAATGTCACTTTAGGCCAGGGGTGTCAAAGTCATTTTTTGCCGCGGGCCACATTGTAGTTATGGTTTCCTCTCGAGGGCCGTTATGAATTTGGGGAACCCATTAGAATGTTTAAATCCCTTCAAATATTACATATAGAGCACACAGCAAATTAATGAATAACTTGTTTTCAAATCTGAAGTCAAGAATAATGACTTTTATTGTGGTTGACATCCAAAAATATGAAATTTTGGCTCAGATTTTAGCAATCATCATGGAATTTAACAAGTTTGATTTGCTTTCGCGGGCCGAAAAAAAATGATGTGGCGGGCTGGATTTGGCCCGCGGGCCTCGACTTTGACACCTGTGCTTTAGGCGATTCTGAATTGTTGCACAAATTGCCACATTCAACATAGCTCCTGTAATAATACATCAGAGTAATTGTGTTGCCGCCATTCAAACCACATGCAGAACTTTATTAACTCACATGCAGTGTGGCATTTCTGTCACCCACCCCGTACTATAACTTTATTAGCTGGCCAATTGGCTCAGTTTGAGCTGGCCGCATCACAGCCTCAATAAGTGGCTGACTTTCAAAATAAGACAACTTTATTAAATGCTACAATGCCAGTCAAAAGGACAGCGGTTGTCACTTTCAGTGAGAAAGCACGGCGACTTTACTCGGATATCAAGAGGAAACTACATCAACGACCATCACAAAGGTAAATAAAATGACTCTATTATACAGTAAAATGTATTACAATACAATAGCACATTTATTCTATACAAAATATGTATATTTTGTGTAGTTTTAAGGCTTATTTAGTAGAAAATTACGTTTTAAGGGGACCTGGGAACGGATTATTCTTATTTTTCATTGTTTCTTATGGGAAATAAATGTTCGGCAGACGAACTTTTCGCCTTACACACACTTTCTGGGAACCAATTAAGTTCGAAAACTGAGGTATCACTGTATGGTTGATTTTTACGCAATTTCTTCATCTGTTTTCAAGTGTGGTCCTTTAAACAATGTATAATGCAGCTCAAAAGTGCGAGCACTCTCTCTTCCCGGGATTACAGATGGATTCCTAGATTTAGCTGCATATGACATTTGCTTGGTAAATGCTTTCTTGTGGAATCCATCCTTAATGAATTGATTGATAATTGCGATTGTCTTCACAAAATGAACTTACCACTCTTTATTTCCTTTTCGCTGTCAAAATCCTATCTGCAGTAACAAACAACAAACTCGATCTTTATTCCACTAATTTAAAAAAAGAAAACAGAAATGATTTGTGATCATGTGTTTTACTGAACTAGAGAGAGTTGTATGATTGTGTTTTTTTGTATATTTATCTGGGGGTTTCATAGTAAGTGATGTTACTAATTGACCAATCAGGTTGCACTAACCAGGCTGTCAGAGCATATTAGCGTCAACTGCCAATCATGGCCGGCTGACTCGTCTCCCAGGGCAACAGTTAGCCAATGACCTGCAAGATTCTGACTCTGAGCGATGGCAATCAAGCACCACAAGCTGATACACAAAGTCAAAATAAGCACGCTGACACGAGTGCAGTCACGGAGTCTCGTCGTTGCGCAGGACAGTTCAAAAGCGCGACTCGGGAACAAAGACTTTACTGGCCATTAGTGGCCCAAAGCTTCGGGGCAGGAGCACAAACATGCACTTATATAAACACACACCCAGTTTTTATGCATCTTTTAAGATCATTGCTTCTTGTAGCGCAAAAAAAAATAAAAATAAAACTTCCCGGCAGCCTTTTCATGCTGCCTGATTGTACTGTAAACCTCTTTCGTCTCAATTTCTTTGTCCTACACACCCATTCCACATGCGCTTCTCTTTAACCTAATTTCCTCGTTTTCTTCTGGAGTGACGCAGGAGTTCTTTCTTCCTGATACAGTGAGACCTCAATTTACGAACTTAATTGGTTCCCAGACAGATTGTGTAAGGCGAAAGTGTGTATCTCAAAAAGAAAATCCCATAGGAAACCATTAAAATGGGAATAATCCGTTCCCGGGTCTCCATAAAATATACTTTTCAACTAAATAAGCCTTAAAAGTACACACAACATACCTTATTCTATGTATAATAAACGTGCTATTGTATTGTAATGAAAGAAATACAGTGCATTGTATCATAAAGTCACTTTATTTACATTTGTGATGGTCATTTATGGCTTGATGGAATGGCGTTGGAGGTCGAAGGTCAAAGGGAATTGCTGTTTGGAAAGAGAGGCGCATTACATGAGGACTGTAATTAAAGAAATAAACTGTGCTGTAAAATAACGTTTTATTTACCTTTTTGATGGTCGTTGATGGCTTATGGAAGGAGAGTCACCTTCCATAAGGACTGTTGGTAACTTAACCTCTGGTGCTGTTCGGTCGTGTGCTTCCGCCGAGGATCACTCCGCCAGCCATGGTGGGTGTGTATTATGAAAATAGTGGTTATATTAAGGTTTAATTTTCATACATTTGACGTTTGTAAGACGAAAAGTTTGTAAGATAAGGTGTTTGTAAGTTGAGGTCTCACTGTAATGTATTTTTTAACTATTGCCTTTCTCTTTTGCAAATCTCTTTACACAAATAAGACAACAAATTGTCCAAAAAATGGCAGTTCTCTTGCGTCAGACAATAGCTTTTGCTGAACTCTTCAAACCTTCGTAAAAAAATATTTTTTTTATATCAAAACATTAAATCATTCGCTGCCATTCACAAATTTATTCAGGAATTGAAAATATGAGCACCATTCCCGAATTTGCTTGTTTTGTTTTTTTCAGGCTTGGGTGTCAAAAAAGCGCTGGCCCTGGCCTCTGGCAATGTTTTTTCTTTTCCACAAGGAGGCAGATTTTCCCTTTTTTCCATGTTAGCACTTTGTTCCAGATTCAAGTGTTATTAAAGCGCTATATAAGCGGTTGTTAAAGCTCTATATGAACCAATATGTAAGTACTGTATTGTATTGCATTGGATTTTGGACAGTCATACTCATTTCAAGCTCATATAACCCCAAACCAATATAATTTAGGAAAAAAATCTTTCTTTCTGATAAAAGAAGAGAGTCTAAAGTTTCTTACGCTCTATTAAATATTTATATCGTCCTAAAACTCAATATCCTGTGGGTCCTGGAATTCGAGTGACAATAACAAAAACCCTGGCACTGGTGTGGACACATTTTTCACATCATCTTGCAGTGAATGAGTTAAAACAAGGCACCAAGGCATATGATTCACCAACTAAACAGTGCGATCCAAAGAATGAAAAACACATCTGGCTTTTGCTTTCTCTGTGCACAGTGTAGGCCATGACAGGTTGACTTTTGTCATAGCTCAAAGGGTTATTACCCTAACCCTAACCGCCGGAGTCGTGTAAACACAACTAATGACTTCAAAATGACAACATCGAGTGATGTATTTCACATTGTACGCAGGAAGTAACTTGCCCGCCGCAATACAGTATTTGAAGGAAACAAAGTCAAGCTCTTCTATGCATTGAATCCTCGTGCCGTAGTCAGTGGAGTTTATGTTAATAACACACACACTCGTCGCCAAATGGTGTCCCATTCGGCTCCCCTCATCCCACGACGGAATGCTAATCAAAGACTGACACACTAACAAACACACATATGTTAATTTCCACTGTGCATATGAATGATCATCCGCGTGCAAACACGCACATACTGTCCAGCAGCCGCCATCTGCTCCGATATGCAAGCGTGTGTTCTGTGTTTGGACGTCGCTGTTGTCTCAGGGGAGAAACAGTTGCTTCTTTGTTTGCATTCTGTGTATTTACTCTGTTGTATTTACACACTCACAACAAAAGAGTATTTTCCGGGGATGGAGACGACACACACAGCGAGAAGATGCTTTTGTAACGGAGACGCGGACTAATTTGATTTTTCCAGTGAGGAAGCGGATTAGAGCAGGATTAGGAAAGTATCATGACAAGATTATGACATGTATGAGGCTCTGCTGCGCTAAAACCATTAGCCTCTTTTATATCATCCTTGTGTGTTTCGTGTGTGGCTTTCGATCAAAAATGCAGCATGAAACATAATTTATGACAACGATGGGTTAGTTGTGCGATGTTTGCGACGTGTCCTCACAAAAACTGTGAGCGTGTGTGTGCAATTGAGTCAATGGAGGCATGTCTGCATCAATACATGCTACAGGAAGAAAACGTGTGGAGCCTGCTGTTATGCCTCTTTGGGGAGAGAACGGAGTGAGAGAGTGTGTACGTGTGTGTGTGCACGTGTCATTGTGTATTTGCATGTGCATGCATTGTGGGTATACACTGCGTTCAGGGGTTCAGATGTATATCTGACGCTTCATGCCACATATGGGTCACTGCTGCCAGCCCCAAGGGTCCGAGGGGGTTGGTTAGAAATTGGGGTCTCAGGAAGGGGGATGAGTGTTAATTCAGTATCGCAAACAAGAAACAAAGATGAGCTGTTAACTTGCACTGTCAGATATGAGTGAATTACAGCCATATGGACCAAACGCAAGAGAACAAAAAAAATCAGTCAGTTGACGACAGTCAAAATGCTTTCGTCTTGGTGTACGTGTATATGTGTGTTTGTATACACTAAAACAGGTAAAGCGGCGAGCTGTTAAGTTTATGGGCAATGTGAGACGTGAGGCCTTGACAGGGTGTTGTTATTTTTGGTGCAGGCTTCTTAGGTAACTGAAATCCAGACACATAGACCAACTGAAACGGGTGGACTTGCATAAGCGGAAAGTTAAAGCCCCCTACCAGTTTTAGTTTACACAGCGACTAATCGCGGGCTCCAAACAGTAATACTAGTGCTAACAGAGCGTGATATGTTTCTTGCCTGGTCGTCCAATGTCACAGGCCACTAAAGAATGCGATCCAAGTTTGTTAAGGCAGCGACAAAGATGTGGTTTACCTAGTGACAAGCCGCTTTAAATTTGGCCTAATTTTGAAGCAGTTTGTTTCATGTCATGTGTTACCATGAGTTGCATCGGCAAACATAGCTGACCAAAGCTAAGCTCTGGCGTCTTTGTATTTTTTTTTTTATCGTGCAACGTTTCAGTTACAGATGAAATGATGCCCCTATGACTGAAAATACAATTGGATCTCTCTCTTGTTTCTATTTATAATTGTATTTTATTTATGGCATTTTATTAGTGATTATATTTTATTTATTATAGTACCTATGCTTGTCTGAGACTGTAAAGCAGGAGTGTCAAAGTCATTGTTTGCCGCGGGCCACATTGTAGTTATGGTTTCCTCTCGAGGGCCGTTATGAATTTGGGGAACCCATTAGAATGTTTAAATCCCTTCAAATATTACATATAGAGCACACTGCAAATTAACGAATAACTTCCAAACGTGATTTTTTTTTTAAATGTTAGTATGACAGACACGGACAGGATTGAATTCCTGGAATTTTGAAAAAAAGAGGTGCAAATTCTTAATTGTTCGTGAGTTGCAAAACTGTTAAAAAATTGCACATTATGCTTCCTTGCTTTTTAACAGTGGCATGTCAGTTTAGGATTTAAAACTATGAATAAAGACTGATGTTCATAACTTCATCATACACTTGTCTTTGTGAAATTGACACAATGCTGCACTCACCAAATCTGCATCAACTCTTCTTGTTTTCTTCATTGGGCCACACTCAGTCTCCAACCTTCATCTCATTACTGTTTAGATTTCTTGACAGATGCCTTCCATGTAAATGAAGGCTTGGCGATAGCATTAAACTGTTAGCGAAATTCATCCAAACCAAAAACGGGTGACTTTGAACTGTCACACAAGTATTGATCTCTATAAGGAACAAAACACGGGGCGGGACAGGGGTGGAAATAGATAGATATCTTTTCCTTCCTTCAATCAATAGTCATCCGGAGCTGAAGATTGGATGAAGGTGAAGGAATAAGAATGGAAACGATTTCCATTCTTATTCCTTCACCTTCAAAATGACTGAGAAATGAATAGAGGCAAACAAGATGAAGCCAGGGATGAAGGCTGTTATGACAAATGTCATTAACCAATTAGACAGGGTGTTATAGGAGAGAGTGCTCCTAGCAGCCACTAAAAGCCTCAGAGTCACTGACCCCACGAAGAGAATTTAATAACATAGACACCCTCTTTTTTGCCTTAGCTGGAGTGTATGACTCTTATTTATGTCGGTCAGGGCAAACCTGCCCGACCGGACTGCCAAATTGGAAGCCTTGTGGCTTGATGGTAGCCTGGTGTATATGTGACCTGGTTAGCAATTAGCTTTGGCAAAAGATGGCAGCAATCATTTAGGTGATGATTTGGAAAGAACTCCACCAAACCTGATAGACCAGAAGGTTAGTTCCATCAACTACATTTTCTCGTTTCTCTACAATTTCTGGAAGTGCAATGCTTGGTCTCCAATATCCATCATGAATATCAAAGGAAAATGCATAACAAAATCCAGAATAGCCTTTTTGCTCTTCTTTTCAAGAGAAAATATATTTCAAAGGCTATTAAACTGCCTACACATTAAGTGCAGTAGTTTTATCGTAACTGGTAGCCCACAACCTGTATCTCCTCACAAGGTGCTGTCACTCCCACCTGTCTTATCTTGCAAGTATCGACTTGTGGGATGACAAACATATAACTGCTTTATTTCCTGCACATGATATCTGTCCATGTTAATCGCCATGTAAATCAATATATATTATATTGCAATAGGCCTAAAAGGAGGACAGTCGTGATTCATTAAATTATAAACTTTTTTCAAACAAAGCCTACCGAAAATAAACCTATCATTCCATTTTTAGGACCATGTTTGAATCTAATTTCAAAGTACTTCTAAAAAGTTTCCGAGTGCTACTCCCATATGTAATTACAACATAAGAACAGCTGAGTTTTAGATGGCTCCCCCCCCCCAACACCACCCCACTCTGCCCCCACCATGAGAGCCAGTGTGTAGGCCAGTAGGGTGAATAAAACTTACCACCTGCTACTGTTCGTCCTCACACACATACACACTTCTCCCTAACATCTGCCTCACCATTCCCTTGTGTTTTGCCACCACCGGAAACTTTGAGCCTAATAGTCACAGCTCAAAGCTGCCCCACACTTTCCAAGCTTTTAATGGAGGCTCATCTTACTTCGGTAATGCATAGCAATCTGCGTAAACATGCGCACAAACACAGGCACATGCGCACAGTAAGCATTCTATCATTGAGATGTGAATAACGGAGCTGACAGCCTCCTCTGCAGTGACTCTTGAGCTGTTGGCGCACAGAAAGAGAAAGCTGAGGGAGGCGGGCTGGAGGAGTTTAGTCACACAGTGGAATATATAAATTCCCATGTCCCCACGGTTGTATATTATGGATTTTAATATGAATTCCAGGGGAAAGAAATTTCACGACAGACAAAATGTCTGATGTCATGCGACATTTTGGTGAACCCCAGAAGCATTTAGCTCTGCAAGCAATCCATGATTGTGTTTTGTGACATGAGAGTAACAATTTCACTTGGTGGTGAATCAAGTCCAATCTGTTTGCCATCAATGACCATTACAAATGTAAATAAAAGTGACTTTATGATACAATGCAGTGTATTTCCTTCATTACAATACAATAGCACATTTATTATACATATAATAAGGTATGTTGTGTGTAGTTTTAAGGCTTATTTGTTGAAAAGTATATTTTTGGAAACCCGGGAACGGATTATTCCAATTTTAATGGTCTCCTATGGGAATTCTTTTTTTGAGATACACACTTTTCGCCTTACACACTCTTTCTGGGAACCAATTAAGTTCATAAGTTGAGGTCTCACTGTATTGAGTTTTAGGACTACATAAACATTTAGTGTAGTGTTACAAACCTAAGACTCTTTTCATTCATTAGAAAAAAAGAGTTAATTCCTAAATTATATAGGTCTGGAGTTATGAGCTTGAAATGAGGGTGGCTGTCCAAAATACATTGCAATACATACATATTGGTTTATAGAGCACTTTAACAAAAGCTGAAGCTGGATCAAAGCGCTAAGATGGAAGAAAGGAAAATGCTGCCCCCTTGTATAAAAGAAAAAAAACATTGCCAGAGGCCATGGTCAGCGATTTATCGGCACCCAAGCATGAAAAAACTCATATTTTCAATTCCCGAATAAATTTGTGAATGGCAGTGAATGAGTTAACTTGGATGACAATATAATGAACACATAACATAAACAATGAATGGGATCACACATTACAGCAACCTGGTTCACTGCGCTACACTATTGTCATAACAGAGGTGAATTGATTTAGACATTTCTGTGACATTTACAGAAAGTATTTTATGCAAAACGCCTGCGAATCAGAAGTGTATGAGTGCACCTAACAACGAACTGTATCCGACCTCACATCGCTCATGTGTCACGTAAAAAATCTGATGTACTCTGTCAAGTTTTACATATTACTTGGAGAAACACAATCCATCCATTCATCTGTTTTCTATCAAGCGTATCCTCACTAGGGTTGCGAGTGAGCACATGCCTAAACCAGCTGACTTTGGGTAAGAAACTGTGGACACCCACAGTTGGTCACCAGCCAAGCGCAGAGATCGCATTCCTTCGTTGTAAAAAACTCATACTTCCACCTTTGGGCGATTTTGAATCTTCAATTAACCTAACATAAATGTTTTTGAATTAGGGTTAGGATTATTATAGGTTTTTGGAAAATATGGGAAGACGCCTGAGTAAAGGGAAGAAACCCACTAGACTAGAGAGTGGGGAGAACACGCAAACTCCACACAAGATGCCCAAAGCTAACTTTCAATCCCAGAACCTCAGCAGTTTTGCTGCCTCAACCACTTCACGCACATTTTTTATGACTTTTTTCTCAATGAAAATGTTCCCAAAAAAATAGGTAGTTGCTTTCAGAAAAATGGGGACTTTCGCCTCACTATTAACTCATTCACTGCCATTCACGAAAGCATTTGGGAATTGAAAATATGAAGTAGAGCGCCATTCCCAAATTTGTTCGGGTATTATTTTTTTTCTAATTTGGGTGCCTATAAAGCGCTATCCGTGGCCTCTGGCAATGTAATTCCCTTCCACAAGGGGGCAGCATTTCCTTTTTTTCCCATGTTAGCACTTTGTTCCAGGTTTAGCTGTTGTTAAAGCGCTATATAAACCATTATGTATGTATTGCATTGTATTTTGTACAGCCACCCTCATTTCAAGCTCATAAAACTCCAGACCAATATAGTTTAGGAATTAACTCTTTTTTTCTGATAAAAGAAGAGAGTCGAAGGTTTCTTACGCTGCATTGAATGTTGATGTAGTCCTAAAACTCAATATTCTGTGGGTCCTGGAATTTGAGTGACAATGACAAAAACCCTGGCAGTGGAGTGGACACATTTTTGCTCATCGTCTGGCAGTGATGAGTTAATGTATTCATCTCACTGAGTTGTTATTCAAATTCCAATTTCATGAAATATGTTTTTGGACGACATTGGGGTGATTCATTGACTCAATTAATTCATTGTAATTGGAGTCCTCAGTTCATAGACTGAAAAAAAGTGATTCTCAATTGGGCACGTAGTTAAAAACAAATCAATTGAAAAGCCATTTGAAAATATAATTCATGTATATGAGTTTTCAGAATTAAAAAAAAAATGGGTTGGGACTTTGAAACAATTGGAAATTGCAACTGCTTGGTTGACAACAATTAAGAAGCACTCATCAAGAATTCACTCAGCATACCAAGGCAATGTGTAAGTGTATAAGTATTTCCAATAGTTATAAAACTTGTCACAATACTTCAGTGCACATTTTTGTCAAAGAAAAAGGACAGATTCATTTTCAAACACACACATGCACGCACGCACACAATCTAATGGTCTGGTCCAGTCATGCTCATCTGTCTGTCTTTCATCTTCGAAAGCTAATTAAGTTTGACCTGAAACCTCAGAGTGCTTAATTGCCACCATGGAAACGGCTCTTCTGGCACCACCCTGCTTCTCACAATTCAATTAGAAGCATCCATTTTGCTTGACTAGCAGCACCGCCATCAACACATCACCTTTGGGAAGGCGGGAAAGAGCTCAAGAATGGCGTCTTCAAATGCAATGAAGATGACTTTAGTAGAGAAGGTTAAGGTTCAAAAGTGGAACCAGCCAAGCCAGTCTGATGGACCGTATCCCCTGAGTGAAATATTTGTGTGACGGTGACGACTGGAAGGGGAAGCAGGAGATAATGGGTGTGCAAAGACATAAAGACGTGACCTAATATATGCTTTTGAAAAAGACATACCAACATACACACAGATGTGCACACGTGTGTATGCGCATTTGCATTCATAATAATAAATAATAATAATAATAATAATAAATTACATTTTAAGCGCCTTTCAAAGCTCTCAAGGACACTTTACAGTCACAGACAAGCATAGATACTATAATAAATAAAATACAATTACGAATAGAATCCAATGAATAAAATACAATTATAAATAGAAACAAGAGATAGAGGTACACAGAAAATACAATTTTAAATAGGTGGGTTTTGAGATGGGATTTGAAGGTGGGAAGAGAATAGTGCCACTTAGCAGTTTTTTTGACAACGATACTAGTGCAGCGTGTTCTACCGGAAACAAATTCCTTGTGTGTCCTACATACTTGGCAATAAAGATGATTCTGATTCTGATTCTGATTCTGATTCAATGTTACGAATGTTGGGAGGAAGTTTCATTCATTCAGTTCCAATGAGTCTCGTCATGGTGACATCACGAAACCTAGGAAGCTTACAGTGTGCGTGTGCATACGCGTGAGGACAAACACACTCAGAGAAACAGCTCAGGGTTTTGTCTGTATATGCAGGTTGACAGGCCATAAAGTGGTTAAAAACATTTTTTTGTCCTCTCTCCTCCCATCCCCACAGGTCAAACCCCCTTCCCATCACCCCTTTCAACCTTCCTCCTCTCTCCCCCATTTTCATTGTGTTCCACTGAGTTCACAAAACACGCCGATTTAACCATGAGCATAATTTAACCGTCAGTATTAAGACATTTACTTCTCTTCAATTCAAATGAATACATATTTATAACGTACAGAAGATGTTTATTGGGTGCAATGCCAAATATGCTCCGTTGAGAGATATCACTACATTGAGGAAGGTCAATAATCTGACGCAGAATGTGAAACTTCACATTGCCTAGACACTAGGCAAGACTTTGCTTTAGAAACACGGAACTGGTACATCTGCTGAAGGGAAAGGGCATTTACTTCAAATAAACTGAAAGATATGACTGTGTGGGTTTTCTGCGGGTACTCTTGATTCTTCCCATATTATGCAAACATGCACTTTATTGTAACTTGAGACTCTGACTTGTCAGCAGGTCGAAGCATAAGTGATTCTTTGTGTACAATATGTGCCTTTGGGTGGCTGGAGACTCGTCCAAGTTTTATCTTGCCTCTGGCATAAAATCAGCTTGGATAGGATCTGGCTGGGACAATTTAGAGTCTTCATGGAATGCAACATTTTTGGAATGTGGGAGGAAACCTGAGTACCTGGAGAAAACCTACGCAAGTGACGGGAGAACATGCAAAGCCCACACAAGAATGCCGGAGCCTCCATCTGAACCTGCAACAGCTTAACTTTCTAACGTGCTTCTATATAAAAAAAATGTTGAGTAATGTCAACTTGGATCAAACGTGTCCTTCTCTACAAGACAAGACTAACATAACAATTCTGAAATTGCCTTATTATTGCTATTTAATGAAATGGGGAATGAAACGTCTACATAAAGCAGTTAAAACTGAGAAAGTCATTGTACAAAGAGCGAATGTGAAACACATGTGCTGCCTTGTCCAAAAAAAAAAAAGAGACACTTTTCTCATGCTGTGAATATTTCAGTGAAGACAGCTTTCAAACACAGATGGATTGGATACGGTGATATAGTTTCACTCTTGGGTGGGGTAATCCTGCAAACAAAGCCAAGCAATGAACGTTTTTGAGCCTGCCAATGTGGTTTGGAGTGATGGAAAGGAACTTTTGGGCAGGTGAACAATCACCTCGGGATGTGGGGGTGGATTTAAGACGGGCTACCTCTACTGATCTATAAATTAAATTAACATGAATTGCCGCCATCAAAAACTAGTCTTAATTTGCAGGGTCACGATAAAGTCTCAGAAACTATCGGACACACACACACACACACACACACACACACACACACACACACACACACACACACACACACACACACACACACACACACACACACACACACACACACACACACACACAAATAAAGACAGTAACCCACTTCCTCAGGGGTCTTCCTTCTACTGCAATTACAAGACTCGTAAAACAGGCTGAAATCATGGCACTGTCTCTTTTTTGAGCACATTACCGGAAAACTTTATTTATTGACCCGTAGGTCTCTAAATCACACCGCTGGCTTCAGTAATACCGGAAGAGCCCACCCTCTTTGTTGCACAACACCATTTATAATTTATTTTTCTTTTATTTGCCTCATTAAATCATTCACTGCCAGACATGTGCAAAAATGTGTCCACTCCAGTGCCAGGGCTTTTGTCACTGTCACTAGGACCCACAGAATATGGAGTTTTACGACTACATAAACATTCAATGCAGCGTAAGAAACCTTAGACTCTTTTCTTTGATCAGAAAAAAATGAGTTAATTCCTAAATCATGTGAGTCTGGAGTTTTATTAGCTTGAATTGAGGGTGGATGTACAAAATACAATACAATACAATACAATACAATACAATACAATACATATTGATTTATATAGCACTTTAACAACAGCTGAATCTGGAACAAAGCGCTAACATGGAAAAAAGGAAAATTCTGCCCCCTTGTGGAAGGGAAAATATTGCCAGAGGTCTGGCCAGCGCTTTATCAGCATCCTAGCAAGAAAAAAAACATCATATTTTCAATTCCTGAATAAATTCGGGAATGCCAGTGGATGAGTTAAAGTCGGCTATATGTTCCATTGTCGCAAAAATGCTCACGCCTAAATGATCATGAAAAGAAAGTGAACTAAACAAAGCAGGAAGACCCAAATAGCAAACCATAACCACATCGTTATTATCACTGTTTCACCAGTCGCCGCGCCAAAACGAGATGAGGCTGAATCCAAGTTGCAATATAAACAACTAATGATTGCACAACTAATGATTGCATTCCAGAGGTACGAAGTGTTTCTGCAGATGAGAAGTACAGAGTGCTGGAGGGAAAATGTTATCGCTGCTTGTTTGACAGTTTAAATGATGACAAAAAAATTGCATTGGTCGTTTATTTATTCCTCGTCTTAAAGGAACAGATTGTGAGAATTCCTCTTAGTGTGCTACCAAGAGCATCTGCCTATGACCTGTCATGACGCAGGCCTTAATATCTGATCCAGGAACAGGAAAGGACCTGAGCATAACGCACCACGCACATAGTCACAAACACAAAACCACACACACACTTCCCTTCCTTCCGACAATCACTCCTTCTCTGTGTCTCTGCACGCCTGCCAATTGTCCGTAATTGAATTTCCCCAAAGGATGAGGATCCGTCTTTGTATTTCCATCGCGCTATAAGTCATAAAGTTGAAGAAGTCCCTCGTTAAAACAAGACTGAAGTCCATTGTGTTGTGTATGTGAGAGATCGATGGTGAGAGTGTGTGAGAGAGAGAGAGAGAGAGAGAGAGAGATGTTTTGCAGGCCAAGTAGGTTCAAAGGAATACTCTTTTTTTAAAACTATTGAGGGTAACTAAACGGTTCAGCCACCACAAGACAGATCGCCAATATTGGGATTTGCCAGAAGATTACAGCGTTCAACAACATTTTTTTTGCTAATTGTTACATTTATGTCAATCAGTCAGCAGACCTCGCATGGCCACCTCTTTCCGCCTGCCGGTGCCGATCTCCTCCCTCTCCTCTAATCCTCCATTTTGGCTACACGTCAAGCCGCCTTGTCCAGTTGCACAATATCCCCCCTCCAGGGCGGGCAACTGCATCGCCTCTCTGGCTCCATTAGTGCCACTCCACAGGCAGAGTCGGCATTCTCCAACGGGCCCGTCATCATCGGTTATTGGCACCTCACAAAAGTTCCCTCGTTCTCCTCCTTGGTCACCCTCATCTTCTTCCTCTCCATCGTTCTCGTCCATCCGCCCATCTTCTTTCTCCCCCCCCTCCATCTCACGCGTTGGTTTGGAGAGGCTTATGCAACACTCTCATGGCCAGTAACAATGCGAAAGAGGAAACTGGAAGCTGACCGATGATCCTTCCCTGTGATGCTGCTCACAAGTTTTCAAGTCTCTGGCATGATTTCGGCCCTATGCCGAGTGTGTTTTAATTGACCACGGCGACTTAGCCTCATTAAAACGCATCATGAGGCCAGGATGAGAGCTAAAGCCCCCCCACCGTCACAATGCGATACTTTGGAATTGGAATGAGAAGCTCAGTGCTGTGAGAAGAACAGGGGAAGCGTAGCTGCGTAAATGTGGCTAGCGTCTAAATGGCAGCTTCCATCTTCGAAGCGTTCTTATCCTATTATCACTCTCTATCATCTCGACGGCCACGTAGAGTGCACCCCAACCCACCAAGCACGACTCCCCCCCCCCCCCTCTGTCCTTCAATTCAATGGCTTGTTCTTAAAGGACGCTGACCTCGCTGCAAGTGCCTGCCACCGAAATACTTTCCAACAAGCACACGCGCGCTTCCACACATGCCAACACGATTCGGTAATGCCGAATAAAACAGATGCTATCTCAACAAGTGATCCAATAAACTATGTAAGGCAAGTTAGGACTCCGATCATTCATCTCATTCTCGCACTAACGCCATCAAGTTTGTTGATTTGTTTTTTTCATTAATCTATTTTGCTATGATACATGTGATTTTTTTCCAAATGACTTCTACTGAGCGCATTTTACCAAGATTCCACCGCATAAAGCTATATTTTACGATGTAAGACTCGCGCTAGATATTCAGAAAGTCTTGTTTTCGAGTTGATGATGATGCCCTAAGTGACGTCACTGAGGGAACGCCCCTGACCGACAAAGCGACACACAATGCATTTTGTGTCAAAATTTGAAGGAAAACTACATAAATAACGCGATGGTGAATCATCGTGTGTCTCACCAAGACTACCGATTGCGGTAAAACGCATAAAGATGGTGTTAAGTTGACACAAATTCCCAGCGGACAAATCAGCCCATTTCCAATGGTGCTTGTGCGCTATCTTGTGCCTTTACTGCGCGCTACATTGGAGTCCAGACGGCTCGAATTGATACAGAAGGACTTCTTTAATCGACTGCAAACATTTATGCTTTCCTCTTCAGAACTATTTGAATCAACAATAGCCAAAATGGAACTGTATAGTGCCACTTAGCAGTTTTTGTGACGACGATACTAGTGCAGCGTGTTCTACTGGAAACAAATTCCTTGTGTGTTGTACATACTTTCCAATAAAGATGATTCTGATTCTGATATTGATAACTGGATGAGTAACAAGAAAGCATCTTCTCTGAATCTGAACTCTCTGAAGCCATTGTTTTGATTCTGGAGCAAGTATCCTTGCATGACGTCACGAACAAGGCAATGGGACTTTCAGAATCTCACGAGTTCCGAGCTCATTTTGTCCCAGTTTAGGGACACTTCAAGTCATTTTTATTTGTGTTTTGCATTTGACTGAAAATATCAGCCTGTGTGTTTTGGGTATTTTAGATGCTATAAAACGTTTTTCTGATGTCAGTTAGGAAATAAAAAAAATGCTCTCGGTTGTCCTTTAAGACAGGAAACAGATCTCGAATCTCAGCGATAAATACCCTTCAGTCATTCTCGCGTCATTCCCACCTCGCTGTTGGTGTCTCCCTTTTTCCTAGTATAATTCGCTGCCTGGCATGCTCATTATGCTGGAGATGTCGTTGGATGCTCTCCAAGACCTTTTCACCTGTGAGCTACCGACCTCTGACACTCACGCATCCAACAGATGATTGATCGATGTGCCGTGCCGAATTGTCCGCACGTTGTGTTCTTTGTAAGATTACTTTTATTGGCACTCAAACAATTGGGTTGGGATATTGGACATCCATAGGAATTTCTTTGGAATGACAAACCAGACTCCTTAGCAGCTCTTTTAAATATGATTTGTAATCTGAAATGTCCATTGGACAGTTGTATGGACGAAAAGTAGTCTTTCAATCATGATGGAACCCAGGTAGACATTTCATTTTGGAACAATCTCAGGTGCACACAAAAAGTAATAAGCACAAAAAAAGGAAACAGATGTCCATTATCTACCTTCTGCAATCTGATGGAAGAGCATAGAATTGTTCTGTGTGTCAATATACGTCAATGGCATCGAAAATATACATTATTAGAAGCAAAAATTTGATTTTTGGATCAAAAAAATGAAAGTGAGTAAACTACCCAGATTACAGCTGAACGTGTATCACGAGTTGGAGATCACTGAACTAATGAAACACATGAAACTGAACTAATGAACACATGAAATCACACAAAAACATTCCAAGAACAAAAAAAAATCTCACGTGATGTCACATGACAATTCCGTGAATTACAAATAATTTATACTATATTTATTTTATATATTTATATATTTTTATATGTATTTTATTTGTCCTGATTTTTGTCAGTGATCACAAAGAAGTAAGATACATTGATCTTGAATAACACATATGCAAAATGTAGGATTGTTATTAAAGAGGAACAAAATGTATACATTTTGTTTCAATGTGTCATTTTTTTTAAAGAACAGTTCCAGATACACATGGCAGTTACGAACACTAAAATGTTACATCATAATGTAAATTTTATTCCGGAACTGATTATTTCCCTTTCCATTACCTCTCATGGGAGAAAGAAGTCATGTATTTTAAAAATGTGTCTCTTATAAGAGTCCTGTAATTTTGTTATGTGGCATTTAATGAAGAGACGAGATTATCTTCACTAATTCACTGCCAATCACAAATGTATTCGGGAATTGAAAATATAATGTAGAGTGCCGTTTTTTTCTTGTTTGGGTGCCGACAAAGCGCTGGCCATGGGGGCAGCATTGGACGTTTATCCATGTTAGCACTTTGTTACAGCTTCAGCCGTTTTTAAAGCGATATATAAACCGATATGTATGTATTGCATTGTACTGTGAACAGCCGCCCTCATTTCAAGCTCATATAACTCCAGACCCATATAATTTAGGGTTAAACTATTTGTTTCTAATGAAAGAACAGAGTCTAAGGTTTCTTATGCTGCATTGACTGTTTATCTAGTCCTAAAACCTAATATTCTGTGGGTCCTGGTATTCAAGTGACGATGACAAAAACCCTGGCACTGGAGTGGACACGTTTTTGCACATGCTCTGGCACTGAATGAGTTAATAACATGACTTCACACATTCAACCTGCCTTTGAAATTCTCAAGCGCAGTTGGTGGTCATTCCTTTCTGACGGCGCTTCTTTCGGCACCAGCAGAAAGAAACATGTCTGTTCTGGCTGCGATCAAATTCAAGCAAGGCTTTTTCAGTTGGCGTTTACATTTTGTCTGTATAACAATCTTTTGTACCGTTGCCATTTCAATAACGGCACCGTGGCTTTGGCAAAAGCTCTCTCCAAATCCCTTGAGAATCAATTGCAGCATTGTGTCGGGATATGAATGGTAAAAAAAAAAAAAATCACTTCTTAGGAATGAGTGGCCTTGAGCAATTCAGACGTCAATCATGTTACTCATGGCAAATGAATGACTCAGTGACACTCAGCACCTTCATGGAGTTGTAAGCTGTTGTTTGCTCTCAAAATTATTCCTCGTGTGAGAACAAGTCACATTGAAGTACCTCAGTTACAAATACTACATAGATAGAGAACAAATACAAGTATTTTTGCAGTTCAGTCGGGTGCTTCCTCTGAGTCTGAATGACTCTTGGACTCTTGGAAAGCATCTGCAGGAAAGATGTGATAAGAACTGTTGTTTTATGGGTGTGTGTACAGAAGAATTTTTGTCTGCGTTAAAGTGCGTTCAAAGAAGTAGGAGTGCGGCAGGAAATAGTCCTGAATGATGAAATGATAAGTTGGCGCAAGTTCCTGTTCACAACGGGAAAGAGACTGAGATGTTGAAGGGAATTTAAATGGGTTCCTTGGATGGTCACAGTGACATGGGTTATGTACTGCCTCACATGTAAAATAATATCCAATACTGTGATACCTTGGCTTACGAACTTAATTGGTTCCCAGACAGAGTGTGTAAGGCGAAAAGTGTGTATCCCAAAAATTAATTTCCCATAGGAAACCATTAAAATGAGAATAATTCGTTACCAGGTATAATAATCAGAATCAGAATCAGAATCAGAATCATCTTTATTGCCAAGTATGTAGAACACACAAGGAATTTGTTTCCGGTAGAACACGCTGCACTAGTATCGTTGTCAAAAAAACTGCTAAGTGGCACTAATAATTCTCTACTTTCTAATTTTCTAAGCCTTAAAACTACACTAAATATACCGTATTTCATGTATCATAAATGTGCTATGATATTAAAATTAAAGAAATAAACTGTACTATATAATAAAGTCATTTTATTTACCTTTGTGATGGTCGTTGATGGCTTGATGGAATGGAGTGGCCGGTTTCCTCAGCATTAAACATTTTATGAGGCACGTAACCTTCTTCTTTCACCATCTTGAGGAATGATCCCTTGTAGGGGCTTTCTCTGTGATAATTTTATCTAGTTCCTCATCAATTGTGTTCTGTTTATCTGGGTTGATAGCTTTTTGCATCAAGTGTACAGATGGCTTGTGCGGGTTGTTTGTCGAGCCTGATGGGATATATTAACCTTGCAGTCTACACTCTGCCTTTGAACTATCAAAGTTGAAACTCTCTCACTGTCGTCTACCTGTCTGTTTAGTGTTTAAACCATCTCCCCTCACTGCTGCGTTCTTGACCAATCACCCCCCCGAAGCCTGGGGAAGGGGAACAGAGGAGGTCGGCTGCCATTTTGTTGTTAGAAGAACGGGCTCCTTCGCGAACGACACATCACTCATTGAGGCAGCTCCGCGTGTATCCCGAAAAAAGTTCCAATGCCAAGGTAAAATGTTCCTAAATTTAACGTTCGTAAACCGAAAAGTTCGTAAGCCAAGTGGTTCGTAAACCGAGGTGTCACTGTATATCTACAATCATATCTGAATTTACTTTATCATCAAAATGTTCTTTGAGGTCCACATTATGTAAATTTATTTACCAACAGATGTTTCATTTTGTAAATGACATTCCCACCTTGGACATGCCACCCCCTGCTTAGATCTCCTGACTGGGACATTCTTCACCTTTCACCTTTCTCAGACCCAAGAGGCTGCTGTCATGCTGGCAACTAAAAACACTGGATTCATTTTTTGTTAATTAGAACAACATAGTTTACAAAAAGAGGATTCTTTTCTACCTCTGACTTCCGCCATTTTCCTTTCGCCTCACTTTCCTCCTCCATGTTAGTTTACTGTCTGTAAGACCTACTTGGTCCCAAATATTTGCACTCTTCGAATCATTGTGCAGAGCTTGTCGTCTCGGCCGAGGTCGCGAGTGCATGTGTGTGTGTGTGTGTGTGTGTGTGTGTGTGTGTGTGTGTGTGTGTGTGTGTGTGTGTGTGTGTGTGTGTGTGTGTGTGTGTGTGTGTGTGCGCGCATGTGCGTGTGTGTGTATCAGGGTTTCCAAAAGACAAACTCACAACCTACTAGGCTGCTAAGCAACAATGCTGCTTGGTAAAACCTCATCATGGCAGTTTGACTGAGGATTAAACGCTATTACAAGCACAAATATACATAAAACACACACACACACGTTGATTTCTGATTTTGAAAAACGCACGCGTTGATTTTCATGTTGGGACACACCTATTTTAGCACGTTTGGGAATTTGGCGTGTTCAGGTGGATAAATTGAGTTTTATTTTACAGTACAGTTTGGTAACAGAAAATAAAGATGACTTCAGACAGACTCGGAGCATGTGTAAAATTCAATTACTTGTTTTTTGTATGTGATTAAATTACATAATTATGAAGTGCATTCCTAACTAATTCACTGCCATTCACGAAATTATTCAGGAATTGCAAATATGACGTAGAGCGGCATTCGCGAATTTGTTCGGGTTTTGTTTTTTCATGCTTGGGCGCCAATACAGCGCTGGCCAGACCTCTGGCAATGTTTTTTTCTTTTCCATGTTAGCGCTTTGTTCCAGATCCAGCTGTTGTTAAAGTGCGACATAAATCAATATGTATGTATTGTATTGTATTGTATTTTCATTTCAAGCTAATATAACTCATTTCATAGACTTAACTAACTTTCGAGTCGAAGGTTTCTTACACTGCATTGAATGTTTATGTAGTCCTAAAACTCAATATTCGGTGGGTCCTGGAATTCAAGTGACAATGACAAAAACCCTGGCACTAGAGTGGACACATTCTTACAAACGCATCCTCTAAAAGCAGTACCGAGACTTTGTGGAGAGCACATCTGCCTCCTATTTGTTATGCTTCCGGGTTCAAATCTTGACCCAAGGCTTCCTAGATGTAGCTTTTTGCTGCCGTTTACATCGTTATACTAGGTACCTACCCTACGTCAGCGACTTTGACATGGTCTGATCAGGTGTTAAATTAAAATGGACTTTCTGTAACCAGACTTTCTGTAACCAGTAATCAGCTGGGGTGCATCTCCAAGACACTCCCTTCTGCTGTACTGGGCCACCCAGCTTGGAAGAGTCCGGTCTGCCAAATTGTCAAACACGCCCAGCAAACTTTGAGCCAGATTACCCGCTGCAAATGATTTAGAAAATTAATTATTAATAAATCAATAAATCAATAACAATGGTCTTTTTGAATGTAAGAACTGATGGTGAGAATTGATGAGACTTGTTGTTTTACCTTTCAATGTGTATCTCAGATAAGTGTAAAACTGGAAAGAATAAGGCAGGAAAATAACAAGAACACATTAAAATCCAAACGTCCCATCAATCTGAACTCCCCCAAATTGACTCAACCAGATTTGCGGAATTACAGAATGTTCTCTTTTCATCCACCACATCATCCTTTTATCCATCCCCAAGCAATTACTTTACAGTTTTAATAAAAGCAGAGCGTCATAAAAGGTGCCAGAATTGAACCTTGTCAGTTCCGTGGTCATAAAGTCCATGATTACACGCACACACACACACACACACACACACACGCACAGACATCTGTATGTGAGCCCGAACGGGTGATTTGTGCAGCGGCTCGCCAATGGTCCGAGATCTTGGCAAAGGTGCTGATCTTTTAGTGGGCCATCATGTTTTACAGAGTTCATCTAATGAACTGGCTCTGTTGGACCCAATCACCTTCTCTCTCTTTGTCTCTTCGCTCTCGCTTGGAGCTAACATGCGCAGCTGTGATTTTCAGCACCCGACAATGGAATACAGAGACAGAACGTGTGTGTGTGTGTATGCGTGTGTGTGTGTGTGCGTTGGCAATTTCAGAGACTTGGTTACTGAAGTTCTGCCCGCCACATGGTGTATCCAGATGTGTGTAACCCAATGCAGTCTGTGCCCTGCGGTATTGGTAAATATGTGCGTTTTGGACGCAGGTGGGTTTTTAAAAAAAATGATATATTATGACTGACATTTTAATTACTTGTATACCAACATTGACAGTGCCTGAAATTGTGTACATTTGAACTGAGTACATTTTTGCGTAGGAGCTGTTCAGATTTTAGCCCAATTGTGAGGATTTATGTTGACTGCATGTTTGCTTAGTGGAGAAATTAACCCAATTTAATTCACCATCATGAAACTAAAGCTGTACTCGTGTTGGAATCCAACCACAATGTTCATAACTTGATTAATGTTGCAGACGTTTTGAGAGAGTGAATAGCCATTATCCATGCCGGCAACACAACCTTTAGGTTACCTTGCGTTCTCCTATAAGAACGTTTGTCAACATGTCACCCAAAATATTGCCCATTTATATAGCTTACTAAGTTTTTAAGATAGTGATTGTGTTTTAATCTGGAACAGATTTGTTTGATTATTACAGTAAAGTCTCGTTATATCGATATCGGATATATCGATAGTCCCGGTTATATCGATACTATTTCTATGCACGCACGGAGAAAATTACATGCAAACAGGGTCGGATATATCGATAGTCCCGGTTATATCGATATTTTTTCGGACTCCCTTGAATATCGATATAACGAGACTTTACTGTATTTCACAATCACGAAATAAGATTCTAATTCTAAACAAATTGGTGACCAGCACAGGAGAAAATTGTCTGCATTTGCATGTGTTGACACAATGACTCCAAAGTGTGACAAACGTTTTCAAACTCAACATGTAGAGTTAAAGTTAACATTTGTTTGATGATGTTTAAGGAGACCACGTTCAGGGTGTAGTCTGCCTTTCGCCCAAAGTCAACTGCGATAAGCTATACAGACGCTCCCCACGTTCGTAAGATGAATTTGTTCGTAAGTTGTTTCAGTGCTATATTTTGTACAGAATGTATGTTTAAGTTAAACACTGACTGGGAAAGTATAAAACACAGACGCTTTAACAGTCTAATAAATAAATTCACACTTACTGTAGTACGACGACATATATCCTTGGGTCTTCAGTAAGCCATTACTGAAGCTGCGCTGCACGTAATTACTAAATTACGTGCCAGCAGCCATTACTTTTTGTTATGCATCGCCATTCGCTTCGTCCTCAAAGCGTCAACTGGGTAGAGGGATTTTCTCCCCGCCCATATAGTCTACACAGCCAATCGTGAGCGAGCTCAGCGGATCGGAGCCTGAACTCGTTAGCAACATTTCAGCATGTGTGCATATGTGTGTGTAAAGCACAGTACACGGCCCGGAACATTTGTCCCAACATTCTTCGACACACCCGCAAAAATGTTCGTAACTTGAATGTTCGTAGGTCGGGGAGCATCTGTATAAAATGGATGGAGGTTGAGCAGATACATTATGGTGCAGTGTGCGCAGTTGCAATGATTGCACTCAAATCAGATGAAGTAATCTAACATGGGAAAGGGAGATTTTAATTGGTTATTCATGGGGTATGAAGCAAATTTTACGATCATTCCATCCGACCATTTTCTACTCCGCTTATCCTCGCTGGCGACTTGGAGCTGTCTATCCCAGCTGTCTTTGATTTCCTCCCACATTCCAAAAACATGCATGGCAGGTTGATAGAACACATGAAATGGTACCTCGGTGTGAGCGTGGATGATTTTTGTTGTTAGATGGCATGGAACATTTTGCTTTATTAACCGTGCGTGAAAAAACAACAACGAGGGGTGCTGGAACCAATCCGGGGACACCCTGAACCTGTTGCCAGCCAACTGCAAGGCACACAGAGACCAACAACCAAAAATTTGGAGTGCTTCATCAGCCTGCCATGCATGTTTTTGGAATGTAGGAGGAAACTAGAGTACCCAGAGAAAACCCAAACAGGCGCAAACTCTCCATACAGGAGAGCCAGAGGCCATGAAATTCTTCACCTCTACACTGTAAGGCGAGACATGCCGACCAGTCGACCACCGTGCGGCCTTATAAAGATTCCTTTCTTCCTAAATAGATTGAGACTCGGAAATATGTTCTTGTCTCCATACAGTAAATGTAGTGAGAAAAACGAGAAAAAGAATGTGATGTATAATTTACAGGAAATTTGAGTACATGAAACCCACAACTACTGCATAAAACACACACACACATACAAACGGCGTTAAGCTCTAACAGAGTGAATACAAAAATGTTCATAATAGCAGGTTGAGTATGTGTTCTTAAATATAGCAGCACTGCTGGAAGAAGCAGACACTTCGCACATACCATCTGACCTCAATCGAAAACTTAACACGGTTCCATTTCCACATAGAGATTCTCAAGGGTTTCACGTTATGTTTATAAAAAATATAAGTAGACACCGCATGGGGTAAACGCACACACAAAAGAATTAATATTGACTTCAGCTATGCGGTTGAAAAGCACACTAAATGACTTCCATACGTCTGACAAACGTGCTAACAGCTTTGTGGCTGTCAAGGCGCCAGATTGCCAACGACTTTTTTTCCCCCATTGTCCACAAGCACACTTGTTATCTCTTTCGGTGTGTTTTTATCATCTGTTCTATACAAACACACTGATCATGACCAAATACCACCACTCATTGAATGGCGTTCAGATGGATGAGGCACACTTATTCACGGAAGATGTGCCTCAAGAAGTGGTTGAGACACACACCACCGACGCGACATAAACGCACGTTCGCGCACTCAGAGGCTGGTGGTCTGTGACAGCTGAGTGGAGAGAAGTATAGCTGGGATGTATTTTTACCTTTGGCCCACACGCTAAGCAAAATGCCAAGACTTGGCCTTGGGCAACACAAACACACACACACACACAGCGGTGCACGGGCAGACACACAACCTCAGACATGACAGGTCGAGCACAGCCAACCGCCGGAGCAGCCGCAGAACATAAACAACTTTCACACAATGAAAATCATCTGTGTGTGTCAATATTGTTTCAGATAAATTCATTCCGCTGGATTTACAGCATATATAAATATATATGCATCTATACATCATATAACGCGGCGTAATTCTTCCCAGAGACCACAAAAAAATACGTTTGTTCCCACAGTCTGAGGTGTACTGATCATTTTTAATGCCAAGCGCTGGGACAGAACATCGAGCTGGGAGGTGCTACAAAAGTCAGCGGCGTATGCCATTGAATGGAGCTGTTGATTTTCTGTGACGAAACCTATTTACTACCCATGCAAGGCCAAATGTAACTTTAGAGGAGAAACCTGATTCATCATATGCGCACACAGACACGCATGTAGGCACACGCAGTGAACAACAGCTGTCGGGGTGCTAATCTCCATTAGCTACTGAACTGCCCTCAATGGAGAGAGCTATTGAAAATCACACACGCCCTTCTCATCCGCCCGTGTTGCTGGGCTTCCAGCCGCGACAAACCAAAATGGCCACGTAGGTTTTGTAGTTGCTAGTTGTCAAACAAGATAGATGATATGGACAAAATGAAGGTGAAATGGACCAGATTTGGGGCATCACATCATTCGGTGTGGCCCGCAAGATCAAATCTTAATTATTAACTTACAGGTTGGATGAATGGTGGGATGGAATACAGAGTAGGTTTCCGAATTAGCACAAAAATAGCTTCCACCCTCAAGGGGAAAAAGGTTGGCTTGTGTCCATTCACCCAGAACGTTAAAGTGAAACCTCACTGATGTTGAAATTGAGAGAGGGCCATAATGGTCATGATTTACAAATTCCTTCATGTCAAACTCATTCAATGCCTTTATCGGCTTTGCTTAGTGTAGTCTAGAAATACGTCTGTGTAAGCTCTCAGTCGTACAGGAGTGGTTCATCGATGAGAAGGTACAGATGACGGCTGAAGAAACCTTCTCATCGATGTAGTCTAGAAAGAGAAATTGACTTTCCCAAAATTATTTCCAAAAAGTTGGAGGTGTAGAATGAACAAAATTGGCCTCAAACAATAATTTTTTTCTTTTATACAATGGGAGCAGCCAGCATCTCTGCGCTTTGTTCCAGCTTCAGCTGTTATTAAAGCGCTATATAAACCAATATGTATATATTGCATTGTATTTGGGACAGTCACCCTCATTTCAAGCTCATATAACTCTAGACCTTTAAAATTTAGGAATTAGCTATTTTTCCGGATGAAAGAAAAGAGTTTACGGTTTCTAACGCTGTATTGAATGTTTATGTAGTCCTAAAACTCAATACAGTGAGACCTCAACTTACAAACACCTCAACTTACAAACTTTTCATCTTACAAACGTCAAATTTATGAAAATTAAACCTTATAATAAGCACTATTTTCATAATACACACCCACCACGGCTGGCGGAGTGATCTTCGGCGGATGCACACGACCGAACAGCACCAGAGGTTAAGTTACCAACAGTCCTTATGGAAAGTGTCTCTCCTTCCATAAGCCATCAACGACCATCAAAAAGGTAAATAAAACTATTTTACAGCACAGTTTATTTCTTTAATTACAATCTTCATGTAATGTGCCTCTTTCCAAACAGCAATTCCCTTTGACCTTTGACCTTCGACCTCCAACGCCATTCCATCAAGCCATCAATGACCATCACAAATGTAAATAAAGTGACTTTATGATACAATGCACTGTATTTCTTTCATTACAATACAATAGCACATTTATTATACATAGAATAAGGTATGATGTGTGTTTTATGGAAACCCGGGAACGGATTATTCCCATTTTAATGGTTTCCTATGGGAATTTCTTTTTTGAGATACACACTTTTCGCTTTACACACTCTGTCTGGGAACCAATTAAGTTCGTAAGTTGAGGTCTCACTGTATTCTCTGGGTCCTGGAATTCAAGTGACAATGATAAAAACCCTGGCACTGGAGTGGAGATATTTTTGGCAGTGAATGTGTTAATGAAATAAGGTGAATAATCATGATTAAGGGGTGAGGCCAACTAATGACTGATTAATAGAATGGTTAAGGGGTGTTGACTTTTGTCCACAGAGTTAATCAATGGATTGTTTGGAAATCATGTCAACGTAAGCTACGTTGATTAGAATGCATTTGTAAAAGGCCAAAGTGGAGTCACTATCCTCCCATGGCCATTACGTAAATAAAGACGCAGACAGATGTGTGTGAAAATATCCATACGAAAAACATTCTACCTACATTTTGAAGCCCCGGAAAAAGTTCCACAAATTGTTAAAGTCCAATCAATGACACGATGGAGAACATTTGTGTTGATTTTACCTTGTGGAACAGAAATGTATTCTTTATGTAACCTATGTTTGACAAGTGTGAAATTCTCTTAAGCGTATTCTGTCCAAAATGATGTCATCTTCATGTCACCAGGCCATTTGTCATTGGAATGATGTCAGGCCCTCGATATAACAACTCAGAGCAGCTTAGTGACCGGTAAGAAATGACAAAGGAATCAGAACTTACAGTCTGTGAAGCTTTGTCGTGCCCAGGAAGAGCATCTCAGGAAATACAGCCAGATTATTCCGATTCAGGCGCCTAAAAAAAAGACAAAAAACACACTTTTTTTCCCCAACTGAAAGCATTGTACAGTAAATATGCTGCATAATGTTTAATAACTATCATTATAGCATGGTAAAGAAACAGGATCGGTTTTCATGAAAACATACACTCATGATTGCAATAAGAAGACAGAAATAAAACTTAAATAATTATTACTCTTACTGGGTCTGCCAAAGTTACATTTTTACAGCGTATAAAACACAAGAGTTTACCAAAAACATTGCAAATCACGAATGTGGATGGCAAAAATAAGAGGATTTAGGATCTCAGGTTCCCATTCGAGCCACAATGGAACCACGCCACACCAAAAAAAAAAAAAAAAACAACAACCACTGCCCCAAAATAAATCTCGTCTTTTCTGCAAATTTTATTTTACTCTATGAACCAGCATATAGAGCCTGAGTAACAAATAGATGAATTACGCCCCAAAACCGGTTTGGTCGAAAATTGTGCTGTTCGGTACTGTAATCTTGTATGATCCTCCACAAAAAAAGAAGCGGCTTGCTAACATATATATACACTTAACACACATATCAAAACTGATTGTTTTTTGTGAGTGGTGCAAGTGTCGCACTGCTTTCTACTGAGTAAAGAAGAATCTCATGAATTATATTGATGAGGTGAATGTTATTGGTTTCCTTCAGATTGCGCGAGTGCACCTTATGCTATTTGGTGACAGCAGACAAAAGAACAGACTCTCGGTTACTCTTGATGGCAACATGGCTGCCAGGCAAATAGTGAAGTGGAGAAGGTGGAAGGCAGGCAAGCCATGGGGAGAAAGACAAGAGTTCCAATGTAGGGAACGGGGGAGACTTTCTTTTAACCACAAAGGAAAAGAGGAGAAGACGATGTGGGAAAAACAAACAGGCGGTCTGGACGGGCTACCGAATGTGTGAAAGGGACCCCACTGAGTAAACAAGGCCCTCACAGGGGAAGAACTCACAACAGCTCGTCCTCACGCACACACATCCACGTACAAATAGAAGCGTTGAGAGAACTCGGGTGAGTTTAATAATGTGGGTGCGATCATTTAACCCTGCTAGAGTGGCGTGAAGAGGTTTGTGTGCTGATGTCTGCGGGCGGATGTGCCTTGATGTGAATCGGGGGAGAGTGAGGCAAATGAGTGACACAGTGAGTGAAAGGCTCCTGAAACTGTTTAACCTTGAGACACACACACACACACGCACACACACACTCACATGCGCGCGCGCGCACGCACACAAGCCGAAATAAGCGATGCAGTGGCAGTCATGACTCGAAGACAATTAACAGAAGGAACAAAATTGGAGATCAACAGAAAAACGTGACCTTAACCGAATGGCAGGTCCTCTATTTAATACCTGGGCCTTCAGTAGAGACCACTTGACTTAATCTACCACTTAATACCACTACCGTTACCTTGCAATTAGATACAGTCGATATTGTCTAAAAATGCAAGACAACAGCACATAAATATCATACATGTTAAGTTTCAGAAATGAAAAATCGGGAGATTTTTGTACTCGCGACTATGTGGTGCGTGTTAACATAATGTGAGCGTTACAAAAGTGTAAAATGCAAGTAAATAAAACACAAAAATGTTGTCATTGTTTATTTATACATTAAATTAGTCTAAAAATGTATTTTGTTTTTGAAATTTTCTTTTGTTTCACCTTACAAATGAACTATGTGTTGTGTCAATAGTTGCGTTATGTAGAGTGTGTGTATGATTGGGAGTATTGTGGTCGAAATCGGGAGTCTCCCGACCAAATCGTGAGAGTTAACATGTATGAAATGTAGTAGTTGGGCATGAACAGAAAAACCCCAACATATGGTAAAAAATAGATTATATTCACCAGAAATGTTGATTATAAAATGTGTTTATGTGTGCATGTTTCTATCAAATTATTTTGGCTAGTCAAACTTCTATGAATAACTTAGCACAGGACGGAAAGATTGCTGATTTTATTGCTGTAGCTATTAATTTAAATTTTAAATATTAATTTTATTTTATTTTATTTTATTTTATTTTGGAATTTAGGTTCCAAATATAAATCCGTACTTCTGGAAGGGTTAAGGCACAGGTGGCTGTCTGGGTGCTAACACAGGTGTCAAAGTCAAGGCCTGGGGGCCAAATCTGGCCCGTCACATAATCTTATTCGGCCCGTGAAAGCAAATCAAGCATGTCAAGTTCAATGATGCTTGCTAAAGTCCAAAACCAAAATTTTAAATTGTCCCATGTAAACCACAATAATTTTGACTTCAGATTTGAAAACTAGTTACCCATTGCTGTGTATTCATAACGGCCCCTGAGGGGAAACTCTAACTACAATGTGACCCGCGGCAAAAAAAACGAGTTTGACACCACCGGGTGAAAGAGAACAGAGAAGGTCGTCCCGGATCTGACATTTCTTATGTGAAAGTCACAAAACTATTTGATTGTCACTCATCATGTTTTACTATTGACTCACTGTTCGGCCTTGTGCGCACATCCTCAGTGACAAACATCTTCACATGCAAACACACAGGCTCACCTTCATAGTTACATCCGAGGCCCATCATAAATATTTAACATGCAGCAGAATTGACGTTTCTAAATTATTCAACCCTTTTCCCTTCACAGCTGCTCTGGAGGTTAAGAGGCTAAGAGCTCCACATCCTTCAGAGAGGCCCCCTGCAATCCCGGCAGGTCTTGCCTACCCAGGAATGAAAGTTCACTTTCCCCAAGGCAGCGTATGAAGCTGCTGCTGCTGCTGCTTCTGATAGAAGTGTGGAGGAGAAGAGCTATGAGGTCATGCTTTGAAAATAGATTGGAAACTGTCAGACTAACCATTACAGGAGCAAGATGAAAACCAATCAGTTTCAATGATACACCCTTGACTCCCAATAATCACATGCACACAGGAGCTAAAATATTTGGCATACCTACACACTTGTATTGGTTCCAATTCGAGGGCCGCGACTGAATTCTGCTTTTGCAAAACTACTACGGGCATACCCTAACTTACTCGTGTAATTGGTTTGGCGACAGAGCTCATTACTCAATTTACTTGTGCAGTGTATAAAACAAGTTACCCACAAAGAAATGAATTTTAATTTCAGTAGTCTTATCCAGTCCGCCAAAAAAAACGACATTTTGCGAACCATTTGAAATACAGTAAAGTCTCGTTATATCGATATCGGTTATATGGATAGTACTGCTTATTACGATACTATTTCTATGAACTCAAGGAGAAAATTACATGCCTGCAGGATCGGATATATCGATAGTCTGGTTATATCGATATTTTTTCAGACTCCCGAGAATATCGATATAACGAGACTTTACTGTATAAATCAGGACACTACAATGTGTTAGGAAAAAAATAGATATAACAAACAAACTCATTAAAAAACAGTATTCATCATGTGTGACTATTCAGTGTAACTGAACAGGCACTTGTACTCGAGTGCTTGATGCCTGCTTTTAAAGGACAACCGACACCATTTTTTTGTTTCCTAACTGACATGAGAAAAACGTTTTATGGCATCTAAAATACCCAAAACACACAGGGTGGTATTTTTAGTCAAATGCAAAACATCAATAAAAATGACTTAAAGTCTCCCAAAACTGCCACAAAATGAGTTCGGAACTGGGCAGGTTCAGAAAGTCCCGCCCCCTTGTTTGTGATGTCACTCTTGGTCACACACTGCCTTGCTCCACAATTTTTGATTGAAAAGCGAATTGATCGAGAACAGATACGTTCGAAAACCGAGGTTTGACTGTACACGCATGCATTTTTGCAGTTGTAATATTGTGTATGCTGTATCCTATTTGGCAAAGTGTTTCCCAAAGTGGATGAAGGCAGAGAAGTCAGAGGTGTGAGAGTCTCTGCAACTAGTGAATGTTTCGCTGCCGCTTGGCGATAATCCCCGCAGTCATAAACAGATGCTCGAGCGACACAAACTACACAGTACATAGCCACATGCTCGCACATACACATTTCTGCCAACAGTGTGTGGCATTTTGTGCGGCCGAGTAATCAAAAAGATATTAAATGGACACACACTCACTCAATCACTTTTCACACTTCAGAGCGTCACTGCTATGAAGTCCATTGTAGAAAATAACAAATCACCCCAGAAAGCAATTATTACACCGCCAACACCAGTGGTGTTGTTCGCACATATTCCGATTTGTACCAACAAACAGACTATATGACAAATACACAAGAGCTTGTTATTGCCTAAGACTCATCTCCGAATTTCAACATACAAAAGCACTGTACACATACGGGGGAGTATGTGATCCATAAAAGTCATAGTGCTGCGAGAGACAAAAAACACATTATAAAAGTTTTCACATCACAAAAATAATGCTCAAATTCACATACAGTAAAGTCTCGTTATATCGATATCGGTTATATCGATAGTACCGCTTGTTACGATACTATTTCTATGAACGCAAGGAGAAAATTACATGCGCGCAGGGTCGGATATATCGATAGTCCCGGTTATATCGATATTTTTTTGGACTCCCGAGAATATCGACATAACGAGACTTTACTGTATTTTGGAGACCCAATGGATTGGATTAGCTTTTATTAGTCTCGCAGTGAAGAAATTTACATTTCACAGCAGCCAAATTATGGAAAGAAGAGGAAAGGAAAGGAAGAAGTAGAAAAACAAAATAAAGGGGCTGCTGTAAAGGCAGCCACTATCATGGCGCCATCTTGAAGTCAAGAGGAGAGGATCAAAGTGTCCTTTTCACCAGTGGATCATGGACGTCATGGTGAGATATGCATGTCTGCAACAAGCTAAATGTTGAAAGCAAGCACAAATCTGTAGCATCCATTGATGAAAGAGATTATCTCACAACACCTGTCCCACGTAAATCCGCTTCAATTCCAAGCTGCGACAGTTCCACATCGGCGATCTGCGCTGACGCTACTTTCTTATAGGCGCAATAAAAACACAATCGCCCCAGAGCTGTCCAGCGATGACAGTCAAATGGCACTGACATTCCTCCCAATCAAAAATGGTGCTGGCATATTCGTGCTGCTGAACCGCTGAGCACAATCTCCTCCTTAATGAATGTCGTGGCCAAAAATGCTGAAAAACAAGCCGTATCACATGACGCACAACAACATAAAGTGACAAAAGAAAACGCAAAAACAACCAAAAAAAACCATGGCTCGTGCCGGTTGAATACTCGGGCGCCATCTTTTGTGACCTATCGCAAGTGTCAAATAATAAATGGATACATATTTGTTCACAAAGAAGACAACTCGTTATGAAATTACACATTGACTACTAATGCTCTTTTTAAGCATGATTGAATTTCATAAGGCGCAACTCTCTTACAGTGTACCTAACATGAATGCTGCATGGGTGTGTGTCAGTTTTTCAGCAATGATTGTCATTTACCTTGCAAAAGATCCTTCAGTGAATTCAAGGTTCCGCTAATCTTATCTGATCTCTAAAAGAATGGCAGATAACATCAATGCCTTCAGACTTTTTTTATCTCGGCGGAGAATTCCTTGGCCTGCCTGCATCATTCAAATTCATTCGGTCTTACTCCGATATCAGCAAACAAGTGTAAATACAAAAAACTTGGCTGCTTCAACGCGTATAATTGAGAAATCTATCTCCAATGCCTTTTTACAAAGAATTGCACAGAGCAAGTAATTTCAAGCTCTGCTGCTCAATAAACAAAACACAGAAACACCCACACCCACGCGCCCACACATACACTCCCAACGATTTAGCTCAGAGACGATGAACCACAACAAAGCCATCACTCAAAGCCCCAGCGAATAGTTTATGTAAAGTACATTACAGTGATACCTCGTCTTACGAACACCTTAGCTAATGAACTTTTCGCCTTACAAAAATTACATTGGCAAGAATATAATCTTGGCATACAAACTAGCTTTTGGAGAACACACGGAGCGCCACAATGGCTGGTGGACTAGTTTTCCACACCGGCTTTCTTTGAGTGCACTCAGTGCAGATGTGGTTTGTTATGGAGTGGATACTTTTGCTTTTTTGGGATCGAAAAAGACCCCACCACAGGTTCGTGTTAAGCCGAAGAGGACACAAAAGAAAATTACGGTCGAGCAGAAGAAATAGATCATCGAAAAACACAAACGAGGTGTGCGTTTGTGTGACTTAGCGTCACACTACCAGTATGCTAAGTCGACCATTGCTACGTGGGGCTAAGGGGGTTTCTGTGTTGTCTAAGCAACGGTCTCAGGCAATAGAAGAGGTTTTCAACCTCTTCTATTGATTTGGAATCACGAAAAGCAGCTAGCAGGGGACAGTGTGTGAGGGTATTATTGCCGAGAAAGCACGGCAACTTCACTCAGATATCATCAAGAGGCAAATACGTACATCAACGACCATCACCAAGGTAAATAAAATGACTTTATTATATAGTACCGTTTATTTCTTCAATTACAATACAATAGCACATTTATTATACATAAGAGAAGGTATATTTTGTGTAGTTTTAGGCTTATTTCGTAGAAAATTATGTTTTATGGGGACCTGGAAACGGATTATTCTCATTTTTAATGGTTTCCTATGGGAAATTAATGTTTGGAAGGCACACTTTTCACCTTACACACATTTTCTGGCGACCAATTAAGTTCGTAAGCTGAGGTATCACTGTATTTTGAAATCATTGTGGGCCTCTAGGACAGACAAATGATTCTGTGCCATATACTGTGTCAAAACATTCACTCTCTTGTGTAATCTGTTGATAGGCACATCTCAAGACTTGTAATAATAACTCAGCAATTATTATATTCTGCATTGTCAGTTTAATCTTTGACATGTGATCACTCCATTACTGGATAATTATACTATCCTTTATCCCCACTGTGCTAAGAAATCCCATAATTAGTGTTCAAGGCTTACTTTGTGACTGTTCACAGGTTTTGGATGGCTGCCGTATCCTATTCAAATGTTAGATCATGATATGAGGATCAAGTCGTCGCCTTCTTTTTCTAGCCACGGGGGAAAATATATGACATTCCAATATGCACAGGGCAATGGAAATAGAGAGGGTGAGATGGGCGGGTATTGAAAAATACCACGGGAAAAAGGAGGGGCATGTGTGTGTGTGTTTTGGGGGGGTGGGAGAATCCAAGTGATAGTGACAGCGCAGCCTTGCGAATGAGAACGCAAATGCATAGTGTGTCAAAAGCCGCAAAGGTGTTAGTGTATGTGCATGTGTATGTCGTGACATGTCTATCTCCCCCACAAATCCTTACACCCCACCTCCACACCCTCCAGCTACTGCCTCACACCTGACCCCACCCGAGCTGAGCCCTGCAGGGCCTGTCAGACAAAAAAAAGGGGGAGGAGGAACCGTTTTCCAAAACGGTGGGGGGTAGTCACTGTGGATCCATCACCCCATCTTAGGACCCTCTCCTATGGGCAGTGGTGCCCAGCAGGCTCCCAGCAGCCTCCTGGAGGACGAGGTCCTTTGAAATCATCCTCAGACTCCAGACTTTGGAGATGTGCTATTGTTCGGCAGCTGCAGGGGGGCATTAATGACTGGCTCCATCTTTGTGTTTGTGAGCATTCAACGCCAGAGATAGTGAATTACAGTTGAAGACCCTTAACGGAGGACTAAAGAAAGAACCATGTTGTGTCAGAAAGTTAGCTCGCATTAAAGGTGTTTGTTGCCTTTGGAGACAAAACAAAGAAACGAGCGCGTCTTGTTAGACGGCAGAGATTTGCTATGCTCGTTGTTCAATTGTCTGTTTTGGGTGTAGTAGTCGGGGCTTCGGGTGTTTAATCCTGGTCGAAATCTATTCAAGTGGATTGATTACGGTAAGCATTTTCATACACCAGGCCATGTGAAATTTGTATGCCTGTAACGGAGTTGCGCACTAGAACGGTCTTGGTTGCGAACGACACATTCAGGCAGTTCTGTGTACGAAAAAAGTTTGTATGCCAAGGTAAAGTTCGTATGCCAAGGTAAAATTTTCATAAATTTAACGTTCGTAAACCAAAAAGTTCATAAGCCAAGGTATCACTGGATAAGGAAATGGAAGGGAGTCGAGTGGTGCATTCAGGTGAGCTCTGTTTGGTCGAGAAACGATATATTTTCAGTTGTAACCCAAGGCATAAAAACCCTGAAAATTTTGGTTGAGAACCGAGACGTTTGAAAACCGAGGTTTGACAGTAAACTGTATCCACTACTTTGAGTAAAACAGACTATTTTACACTCATCCGAGTGTACATTGTGCTCTATTTAGACTGGCACTAAATATAGTCACTTTCAGAGTATAATTTTGCTTGATTTGAAAAAAAATGTTTTCCACAAAATTTACTGTTGTACTCGTCTGCGGTTCTGCGGACGCTAACGCTGCATTTTTCAACACGTCTTAAAATCTTGCTTCCAAACCCCGCCTGACTCGGTAACAGTCCACCGCATTCCAGTGTGAATTGCTTGTTGGTCAGACAACACACAGGCGCGCACACACACACACACACACACATTTAGAAATACAAGTTGCTCAAACATCAAGCAAGGTTGACAGTCCACACAATGAAAATTTCACCAGTCGGGGGTCCACATCCCCCTTCCCTCTTGCTGTTGTCTCCGTGCCAGACTGACTGTGCCGCTTTTTAGACTACCAGGGCTTAATTATGCCATAACTGCCTGAGGCTTGGATGCTAAATACCAGCGCCGTACGGCACCATCGCAGCCCAACAACCTCTCGCTGCCGCTTGCTTGCAGCTTCTTATCTTTGTCTCCAAATTGCCCTCCCAGACTTGACACATGGCCCAGTTAAATATCGCGTATGTGTGATGGGAGAGCGTTCGCTCAATGTTGTGTTTTCATCATCATTTGTTTGTTTCTTCAACAGACTTTTGCCCTCATTGATTGGGAAGAGGAGCATTTATCACGTGGGGGTGTCAAACTTATGTTTGTCAGAGGCCACATGTTGGATTTGGTTTCCTTCAGAGGGTCATTAAGACTTAGAAAACAGAAATGTATAATGACCTTCATCACAACTTACACACACCAAGCAATGAATAACTGTTTAGAAAAGAGACAATGACAAAGGTTGCTGTTTGACTGAAAGGTTAAAGGAAACGGAAATGCTTGCACTTTTGTCGAACTGGCAACAATGCTATTTTTTATTTGTTAATTTTAAAGGTGATTTTTGGCAGGAAACAATATAGACACATTATTTGGCTGGTGTTGCATTTATTTGGGAATTGAAAACATGACGTGGAGCGCCAGTCCTGAATTTATTCAGGTTTTGTGTTTTTTCATGCTTGGGTGCTGATAAAGCACTGGCCACGGCCTCTGGCAATGTTTTTTTTTCTTTTCCACAGGGGGCAGCATTTCCCTTCTTTCCATGTTAGTGCTTTGTTCCAGCTTCAGCTGTTGTTTAAGCGCTATATAAAACAATATGTATGTATTGCATTGTAATTTGGACGCCCGCCCTCATTTCATGATCATATAACTCCATACCCATATAATTTTTTTTCTGATGAAAGTAGAGAGTTTAAGGTTTCTTACGCTGCATTGAATGTTTATGTAGTCCTAAAACTCAATATTTTGTGTGTTCGGGAATTTGAGTGACAATGACAAAAACCCTGGCACTGGAGTGGACACATTTTTGCACATGTCCGGCAATGAATGAGTTAAAGTGTTCAATTTGGTGTTGTATGCGGCAGCGGTTTTGACACGCATGCACGCACACACACGGAATTAAAAATAAAAGTTGACTCACAGTCTCTCCATTTCCTTCAGGTCCTGGAAAGCTCCCCGTTCGATTGTGGTGATTTTGTTCTCCATAAGCTGCCTGTAGGGACAAGCAAAAGAAAATAAGATGGTATACAAAAGACTGAGAAGAATAGAAATTTCGTGGTCCAAATGAATGAGGAAAGTGTGAGTTAATGGAGTGAGAAAAAAAGAGTTTGACAAGAAATCACAAGAGATTTCTACTTCAGATGAAAATGGAAGTGATTGCGATGGCTGTGCACGAAACAAAAAAGAGGGATGGAGATGAAAGACGTGTTGAAACGGTATCAAGTAGAGAGGTAGAAAAGACAATCAGCAAGCAGTCGATAGCCACCTGGAATTGACTTGAAGGCAGACTCATCTATCATCCAATTTAGTCTGTGTCTAACCTTCGAGCTATGATCGCTCATTCGTTTACACCACAATGCTGACCAAGCGCCCTGTGCGAGTACACGTTTTCAGGGAGTCACATGATAAGCTCAAGGTGCTTACACACCCATGCAAGCCGTTGACCGGAAACAACTACACACAACTACACACACACACACACACACACACACATCTTGGAAGTCCAAGATGGCGCCCGAGTAGGCAGCCGTCAGCAAGTTTTTTTGTGCTGTTATTGTGTTTCCTTTTGTCACTATGAGTTGTTGTGCGTTGTGTGGAACGGGTATAGATTGTTTCTCAGGATTTTTGGCCACTACATTCATCAAGGAGGAGCGATTGTGTTTTTTTGCGCTTGTAATGGGCATTTTCACAGCCCCACTTTGTTCAGCGGAAAGATCGGTGCTGTTGGATAGTCTGCAGCTGGATGCATGCATGGTTTGAGGAACCTGCGATGAGAAGACAGAATCAGAATCAGAATCAGAATACCTTTATTCGTCCCGCAATGGGGAAATTTGCAGTCCACAGCAGCAATTGAAGAGGGATGGGGTTGGGATGGGAGTGAAAGGATAGAAAACAAGATATTCTAAGCACCAATGCGTATGTGGAACTGTTGCGGCTTGGAATTGAAGCGGATTTACGTGGGATAAGAGATGTGAGACAATCGCTTTTCATCAATAGATGCTACAGCTTTGTGTTTGCTTTCAACATTTAGCTTGTAGTAGACATGCGTATTTCACCATGACATCCATGATCCACTGGCGAAAATGACGCTTAGACACTCACCTCTTTCATCTAGAACTGCGTCATACAACAAAGAGGGTGCAGAAAGTGCTTGAGATTGAATGACTGTGTCTTTGTGTTGTCATATTATTTTGTTATTTCGTTTTTTTTTTGTTCTTTTGACTTAAAGATGGCGCCGCGAGAGTGGCCTTTCCAGTAGCACCTGTATTTTGTTTTTTTTACTTCTTCCTTTCCTTACCTCTTCCTTCCATAACTTTGCTGCTCTGAAATGTTGAGACTGCGAGACTAATAAAGGCTAATCCAATCCAATCCAACACACACACAAACACATACGAAGACACACACACACAATAAGAACATAATCTGCAGAGGAATTCCAACAATGTGTATCCGCTGCCATTCACTTTTGGTTCTTGAGTCACACACGAACGCGCGTGCACACACACTTGAAGCAACCTGTTCTTACTTGACTCCCCCCGTTCACCCTCCCCTCGTCCAACCCGTCATTCGTGGTTGGGTGTAATGACAACCTTCTTCTCTCCTCACCATCCATCACTTCCTCGCTGGAGCGTTAATCACTGCGGCACCAGGGGGGCCCGCCGTTTAAAATAAGACCCCCCCCCCCCCAGAACCACCCCCTACCCTAACCCCCCGGGCACTTTTACACTGGCAAATTAACAGGTGCCTCAGCTAAAATGCACTTTGCATGACTCCCTTGCAGTGACGAGACGCACCCACTCATATAGTCTGGGGCACTGTGCGTCGTAGACCTGTGCAAACAGGAGAAGGACGTATACTTGGGAAGTTACAGTCGGAAAAATTCACAAATGCCACTTACAGCACGCGTAGATTTCTCAGTCCGGCGAAATCGGCCTTGGTGATTTTTGTCAGGTTATTAGCGTTCAGGTCGCTGAAAGAGAAAACAGAGAGTAATAACGCAGCCTGTTGAAATTGTATATTCTTTCAATGAAACTTGCACAGTGACCCATGTCGACATGTAATTTAAGCGTCTGCTCCACCGGGGCAGATGGAGGTCGAGCTTCGGCTGTTGCTGCTGCACTCGCGTGCGGGCAGGACCCATTTTAACTCATTCACTTCCATTCAAAAATGTATTCAGGAATTGAAAATATGACATACAGTATCATTCCCGAATTTGTTCGGGTTTTGTTTTTTCTTGTTTGGGCACCGATAAAGCACTGGCCATGGCCTCTGGAAGTGTTTTCCACTTCCACAAGGGAGCAGCATTTCCCTTTTCTCCATGTTAGCGCTTTGTTCTAGCTTCAGATGTTGTTTCAGCGTTATGTAAACCAATATGTATGTATTCCATTGTATTTTGGACAGCTGCCCTCATTTCAAGCTCATATAACTCCAGCGCCTTATAATTTAGGAATTCACTTTTTTTTCTGATGAAAGAAGAGAGTCTAAGGATTCTTTCGCTGCATTGAATATTTATTTAGTCTTAAACTCAATACATGTATTCTGTGGGTCCTGGAATTTGAGTGACAATGACAAAAACCCTAGCACTGGAGTGGACACATTTTGTGAATGAGTTAATTTGATCTTTGCTTTATAATATCCAGTCTGTTTAACTCGAACCCCACTTGGCTCCCAAATCCGTTTTTGATTAACTCACTGGTCTGCAGACAAAACCGATGCGGTCTCGGGTGAAGCGCTAATGCAACAGTGCGAAACCACCAAACACGACCACATCATGCATGCATGGCCTTTCACTTGTCTCGTGATGTCGGTCCCCACGGTGAAATTATACTTTATCGGGCGTTTTCACATGTTTGTCAAGGTTTGTCCTAAAATGCCATTCCACTTGCTGCTTTATTAAATATTACGTTTGTCAAACATTGGTCTTGACATCAAGTGAGTTATCAAGCTTTCTACTATACACAATTCACACTTCGTTTCATTGAAACTTATCTAAAAGATAAAAGACATAATTTAATTTCAAGTCATATACTCTACTAACCTACATCAAATCAAAATCTGCTTTTGAGTAAAGGCGTGCATTCATGCTGAAATCAGATGCTCACTTACAGCCTCTCGGTGTTGCGGGGTATATTCCTGGGCACACCGCGTAGCCCTTGGCCGTGACAGTCCACTGTGGTCCCGGTGCAGGAGCACTGTGTCGGGCACGGTTGTCCGGCTGCGCCACGTCCGGACAGAGCGAGGGCCAGGCTGGCCACCAGCATCCCCAGCGCGCAACGCGGAACTCGGCCGAGACCGGCGGGGTTCGGGGTTCCCAGCATTGCGGCAAGTGCAAAGCGACGTGCAAAAAACAAGCGAGAGAATGACAAAGATCCTGGAAAGTGTTGGGTAAACTCAGCGGGATAGCGTCCTCCTCGTCGTCTGTAAAATTTCACGTCCTAAATTTACATCGGGCTCTCCTTAATGGGGGTGCGACGGATTAAGAACGGGGACCGGGGTCCCCCTGAAGGGAGCTCGGAGAGGCGTAGAATCGACTCTGTCTGCACTACAGCGGCACAAACTTCCACATGTCAGCGGACAAATTCTCGCCCCCCCACCCCCGGTCCCTCAATCTTTCTTGTCCTGGTCCACAGAAGCTTCTCACACACTTCAAGTGAACCCCTGCACACGCAACGCAACACACCCCGTCACACGCACATACTCCAGGTGAGGCTTCCTCGTGGTAATTAATTCACAACAACGTCCAGCGAAGAACATCAGAGGCGTTTCGTCGACTTCCAAAAAAACGGTTTAGGAGAGGTGATGTTGGACGTACTGCTTCGGTGGGTCAACGGTATCGGTCGAGGTGTCTGTGACGTGAAGGAGGACACAAGCAAGAAAGCTGAGCGCAACACTCCAATCCAAACGAGTGAGGCTGGTGCGTCAAAGCGCTGCAGCCAACACGGCTGGGTCGAGAGGCATTGGAAGAAAGAGAGAGAGAGAGAGAGAGAGAGAGAGAGAGAGAGAGAGAGAGAGAGAGAGAGAGAGAGAGAGAGAGAGAGAGAGAGAGAGAGAGAGAGAGAGAGAGAGAGAGAGAGAGAGAGAGAGAGAGAGAGAGAGAGAGAGAGAGAGAGAGAGAGAGACAGTCAGAATGATTAAAAAAGAAAATAGAGAAAGAGAAAGAAAAAAGGAAAGAGAGACAGCGAGAAAGAGAAAAAGACAAATAAAATAAAAGAGAGAACAAGAAAGACAGAGAAAGACTACGAGAGAAAGAAAAAGAGAGAGAGGGAGAGAGCGAGAGAGAAGGCAGAAAGAGAGAGATAAAAGGGAGAATGATTAAAAAGAAAGAAAGAGAGAAAGTGAGAAAGCAACTTGCGAACAAATTCACCTTATGAAAGATCGCTCGGAACGTATCTTGTTCGTAAGTTGGGGCATGTCTATATTTTTTTTTTCTTACGTCTTTGAAAAATGGACAAAAGCTTAAAAAAGAGGGAGTAAAAGTACAAAGTAAATATTAAAAATACTCAAATAAAAGAGACCTGTAGAATGTCCATTAGTGACACAAAATAGTATTTATACTACATGTATTGCCTCTAAGGAGACACAGGAGACATGCGATGAGAAAAGGAGACTATACCCGCCTCGAAAGGGAGACACATTCAAAGGGAGAGACAGAAAGACAACACGTAAAAACGCGTCTCACCTGTTGCCTTCTTGAGCCGTCTCCTCCAAGGCGACAAAATGGGGCGCACTTGGAGTTCAGTTGCCGCACTTCCAAGTAGCCTAATAATCGTGGCCAGTATCTAAGACGCCAGGAGGCCATGTTGCTTTTTTAGCATGCCGGTTGTATCGATGTCTCGTTTGGAGAACACATTAAGAGGACTGTGTGAGGATTTACACTTGGCTTTTAACGTCGCACACCAGAACAAGACTTGCATTCACGTTTGGCCTATTTTCAGCAATCGTGCCTCGTCAATAAAATGATGATCTACTTATAGATACGGCTGCATGACTATATTGGAAATGGTGGTGCCTTCTAAGAAAATTGGAACTACACCGCTGTGGATATTATGTTGCAAAAGTTATGACTTGATTTGTTATTAGATATTTTCACCAGATATTGTTTTTCCCATTGTCACGTACACTATTAGCCCCCCCCCCCACACACAGACACACACACACATTTCAAGGTGTTTAACTCATACACTGCCATTCACAAATTTATTCGGGAATTGAAAATACGACGTGAAGCGCCATTCCCAAATTAGTTCGGGTTTTGAACGGGTGGCGCGAATGGCTGCCGCTGCTCACCCGCACAAAAAAAAATCCAGTGACTGTAAAGTGTCCTTGAGACGTTTGAAAGCCACTTAGAAATTATTATTATTATTATTATATTGTTATTTCTTGTTTGGGTGCCGATAAGGCGCTGGCCATGGCCTCTGGCAATGTTTGTTTTCTTCTCCACAAGGGGGCAGTATTTCTCTTTATTCCATGTTTGCGTTTTGTTCCAGATTCAAGTGTTATTAAAGCGCTATATAAACCGATATGTATGTATTGTATTTTGGACAGCCATCCTCTCATTTCAAGCGCATATAACTGCAGACTCGTTTAATTTGGGAATTAACTCATTTACAGTAAAGTCTCATTATATCTATATTCCGATATTCTCGGGAGTCGGAAAAAATATCTATATAACCGGACTATCGATATATCCGATCCTGCAGGCATGTAATTTTCTCCTTGAGTTCATAGAAATAGTATCGTAATAAGCAGTACTATTGATATAACCGATATCGATATAACGAGACTTTACTGTATTTCTGATGAAAGAAGTGAATGTAAGGTTTCTTATGCTGCACTGAAGGTTTATGTAGTCATAAAGCTGATTATTTTATGGGTCCTGGAATTTCAGGAACAATGACTAATACCCTGGCATTGGAGTGGACACATTTTTGCACGTCTGGCAGTGAATGGGTTAACTTTGACAGCTATTGAAAGTGTGTGACTGTAGGGTCACTGGTGGTAAAAATGTATCCAGGAAGTGAGGGAAGAGTAAAAGAACAAAGACATGTTAGTGCTTTGGGGGACAGGACTTGTTTGGACATACCTGACATGACCACTCCTAACCTTTAACACACAGATACATACACACACACACACACACACAGTTTGAATCTGAAAAATGATCATCCTCAAGTCATCTCACAAAATGCACATAGTGAACATGTAGCATAATGTCTGTCAGTCCAACACGAAATTCCCCTAAAATATCACACCAATGCTCCAGTGATAGCCATTTATAACAAATCTATGCATCCAACTTTGTTGGAAAAGTTTATGCTCTAGCTTGACCTTGGCCCAGACCACAAAGCAGAATCCAAAGGCGTGAACTGGATGAACTGGAACAGGCAAAACAGTTGCCAGAAGTAGAATGCTAACACATTATTCCATGACTATGCGTTGTGTATCCACAATCATTTAGCAACGACACTGCTATGCAGAAAAATTGAGAAAAGGGAGGGTGACTGGATCTTGCAGGATGTATCATAATGGCCTTTGTGATCCACTGACCTTTAGCAGCTGCCGGTGTGTCAGGAATGGATTAGAGGCATGCATCAAGGCACTGGAGAGCTAATCAGTGGGATAACAGCTGGTCTGTAATTGGTCAATCAAGAACCTCCTCCTGTGGATGGAATAGTTTTAATCACACCGGTGCGCAACTTTTTACCCTTTTTCTTTTTAACTTCAGACAGACAAACAAAAAAAATAGATACATTGATATGCTGTGCTGATTCATATTATTCCCCTTTTTTTTCAAGCACATGAGATTTTCAAAAGGTGATTGTCATGATCTGGCTGGCGACCAACGGGTGGCACTGTCTGCCCCGCTTGCACCTGCAGGTGTTGGTTGTTCCAATCAGGGGCAGTGAAAAGGACTCCCGGCAGGACCATTTGTGGTCGGGTCATTGTATGTGTTTGCTTCGCCCTGTCACATTTTGTTTCTTCTGACATTATTTAATACAATTTGTCAATTTATACTCTGCTGCTCCCTCCTGCCTGCTTTTTTGGGATCCACCACCATGACCACCTTGTAAACTGTGACAGTGATAGAGTACCGTAACATATCTAGTATTATTTTAAAATTCTATATGAATTGTTGGGTAAATTCAGAATTAGATGGAATTTCTTTTCTGAAAGAGCATTTCCAATGTATGTGAAACAAGGGCGTGGAAAATCCTACTGGATCCTAAGCACCCTGCTTAGGGTGCCCCTTTTCCAGATACACACACAGTTACATGTGGGTCATTACATGAATTAATTAACCACATTTACATTTGTGGGTGTGTATGTGTGAGTGAGAGAGCGAGAGAGTTTGTTTTGCCTGATTATCACATCATTAAAAACCAATGATGTTTGTGTTTGAACTGCCACTGTCAACACATTGGTTACACAGCTGTATTAACACACACACATTCCTGTTTCAATTGTTTTGTGAGGTCCGGATAACTCCAGATAAGGAGTGAGGACCTCCGTTGCCGATAAGTTTAGAAAAGAGCTAGTGTTACATCTGAACACTGAAACAAATAGCAGGAGTGAGATTTCTGAATGGGTACATTCAAAGTCCTCACCCCTGTCGTGATTTTGGGTATAATATTGTTTCACTTTTTGTGGTATGAACTTTTCCCTCTCATTTAACACGCACACACACACAAAAACACACACAGTGAGTAAAACGTGTGTGTATCCAAGTGAAATGAAAATAGACATCAAAAAATCATTTTGGGGTGAATATAGACCCTTTAGAAGCCTTTAGAATGAAAAACTTGTGAGGACCAGCCAAAAGGTCCTCACTTGTCAAAAATGTCCTCACTATGTATGATATAAAATGTTAGTGGTCCTCACAATACTAGTCATATAAACACACACACACACGCCACACACACACATTTTACACACAAAATATGCAGTTATTGTCAGGGCAAAAAAAACACAAACAACAACATGGGAAAGAAAACAAAAACTGCTGTCTTCTGTTCCCTACTGGCAATTTCATGAGGACGTGAAGCATCCAAAAGAAACGCTGAATCTGGACATGGTTTGTGTGAGCAATTGACATGTGTTGCGATGGACCCGACTGTCATCACACACATGCATGTGAACATACCCTTTTCAAAGGCACACATCCATTCCCAGCGGCCCTGATGAGGGTGAATGGGATCTGCATGAAGGCACTGTTATGTCGGAAATGCTCCCTTGCATGCATCCCTTGTCACATGGTTTCACATGTCAGTTGAGTCTGTGTTTGGATAATAATTCAGCACTGCACATCACATGAAAGACAATGTCCCGATACCAAACTACAAGAAAGATTCTTAACTATTCATTTTTAAAAATAAGACTGTCCGTATATAACAATTGGGTTCGGGCAGCAGGTGTTGGTCGTTCCAATCAGTGGCAGTCAAAAGGACTCCCGGCACAACCATTCGGCGTCGGGTCATTTCATTGTGCAGGGCATTGTGTATGCTTTGTATGCTGTGCATGTGTTTTCTGCACCCTGTCAAGTTTGTTTCATCTTGGCAGACTTTTATTGTTGGTTTTCTTTGATACTTTGTATTTTTCTGTTCAGAGGATTTAGATGGTTTTGATTTTGTTCCTGTTCACTTTATTTTTATGCAATTTCTCAAATACAACCTGCTGCTCCCTCCTGCCTGCTTTTTGGCATCCACAACCGCCATCACCACCTTGCAAACCGTGACATATTGTGTTTCAACTTGTGAAACATGGGGCAAGCAACTTTATGGCCGGGCATGCAACTTTTCAGAGTTGTCTGCCCTGGTTTCCGCTAACTTTTTATGTTTCAGACACTACTTACGGTGAATGTCTCTAATTTACCCTATTTTCCAAGGGAACCTTTGCATCATTGCTTGAAGTCAAAGGCCTATATTGGAGGCTTAGCTTCTCGACTATTAGTAGAAAGCTTGAGAATCAGACATGATGCCATATAACTCCTCAACAGACCTAATTCTCTCACACTATTATCATCTTTCATTGTTTTCACTTTACTGCTCTTTCTCTGGACTAAAAACCAAGTGACCCAGTCAGAACCCTTTTAAAATAGCCCGTAAGTACAAAAACAAACACACGTGTGAAACTAATTGTGCGCTGCCTCGTGTTGGCTTGTTGAGATTCAACACCGAGACAAGAGATTAAACATCTGTCTGAATCCAAACCCGAGTTGAGATTAGCAAGGGGAAAAGAATAGATCCTCATATATCCCTTCTGCCGACAGAATTGGAGAAGCGGTTGTAGCCAAGGTGCAAATAAACTCGGGCAGACTAGACTACTAATGACATGCGTCTTCGTCTACCTTTCATCAAGCCACGAAATATAAGTTTATAATCATAACATGATGGTGATGATGATAGTAGGGGGAACAGGAAGTTGGGTAAATCCCTACTCCAGCCAATTTGTTGAATTCTTCCGATATCTGCTACGTCGGTTTAAAAATTAACTACGGTTCACCATCATTGTTTTATAGCAACCGCAGTGCCGTGAATGGAAGAAATACAATTATTCCCCAGTGATGTGGTCTATTTTTCCATCTTTGATGCACACCTTGGAGAGTAGCGATGAGCAGAAGTGAATGAATGAGTTATAGCTCTTGTAAACTGCGGTGAAGATACGGGTCTTAACTTCTGACATGCGAAATAAATCACAAATCTCCTACAGATGAGTCTTCATACGAGACGACTCTTTTCTGTCAGATGATGTGAAGGATGAAGTGCGGAGTCCCGCGTCCTGCGAGAGTGTGAGTAGTTCACGAGTAAATCATTCAAGACATTTGAAGCGCACTGCAAGGGCCCAACAAACAGCGGGGTGGTTCGAGTACAGGAGATTGTTGGGAAGACAAAAAGCAAAGTGAAGCAAAAAGATGAAGTTTGAGAATAGGGGCAAGAAATGTGGAGAGGTAGTGACGGGAGGCGGCGAGGGGAAAACGGAGCAGGCGAGGGAGTGAGAAAGAGCAGTGTGGGAAAAATCAATAAGCTCTAGGGAGCCACTAAAACAAGACAATGTGTCCCGTTTGACCCTTCGCTCCTCCTTGGAACTAAAGTGTGTGTTTGTCCTTATGAACACATTTGTAAATAACATATTTGCACATTGATTTTGAATCTAAGGTGGCTCAATATTCCATCCTGACTTAAATTGCACACAAAAGCGAGACAAAACATTTGGACAAATACCTAACCAGATAATCAATCAATATCTAATCTTTAAAAAAAAAAAAACATTTGCAAAGACAATTCTATTCAAGAATTCACTGCAAAAATCCAAACAAGGGCGCGGAAAATCCTACTTGACCCTCCGCACCCTGCCCACCACCTTTTCCAGCTACTCTCCTCAGGTAGGCGCTACTGATCCATGCGCACCAAATCCAGCAGACATTTAAACAGCTTCTTCCCCCAAGCCATTAACTCTCCAAACAGTAACCCAAATAGAACTGTATAGTGCCTCCATTTTTCGATGATACTAGTGCAGCGTGTTCTACCGGAGACAAATTCCTTGTGTGTTCTACATACTTGGCAATAAAGATGATTCTAATTCTGATCTGATTCATCGAAGCAGTTTGGCAAAAACCAGTCATGAGGTTGCCCGATGCTTTTGAGTATGCGCTAAGCTAAAGCATGCGCTAAGCTAACGGAGTGCTATAGCTTGTTTTTCCTTTCTACGTTAAAGCAAGGTTTCTTTTACAGCTTACAAGACCAGAATTTAAACCAACAATAGGCTGGCCATCAAGTACCTTTTACAGGTGTTTTCATGTTAAATGAAATATTTATAAAAACATAAATGGGTTATATAGATCAATAAGAATATTTATAATAATTCATCGAATTGGGAAAGTGGTTGATTGGTGAGTGGTTTATATCCAGGCCTCTGTGTGAAATTTGCATGTTCTCCCCATGGCTATGTGGGTTTTCCCGAGGTATTTCAAATTCTTGCCACATTCCAAAAATATGCATCAGTGGTTGATTGAACATTGAATTATCATAGATGTGTATAATTGCGAGTGTGGGTGTTTTTTTTTAATTTATGTTTGCTTGTTGTTAAACATCCTCCACCATGTACTATGCAACCGCAGCGTATTCACAGTAGTTCGCCTTTTCCACATTTTGTTATGTTACAGCTGAATTTTTATTATTTTTCATCAAAATTGTTCACACAAGAAGCTGAAATAGAAATGTGGGAAAAAAGTGACGTTTGCCAATTTGCTAATCATTATTAAAGACGTGCATGCGAATATCAACGACACGATCAAAATGGCTCTAATTTTACTTATTTTGAGTTTTAATCGCAGGCCATGTTGTCTTCTAAGAACACATGCTATACAATAATCAGGTGTCCAAATACGTTTGTTGCCCTTGTCTATGTGACCTTGCTCACGCGCAATTCCAAAATATGAAAGTCGATGCAGGGGGATGCTGCCAGCAAGCTAATGGGATAAAACGTCATTAGCATCCATCTGCCAACATTATGAGAAAGGACAGCTGGAACAAAGGAACATCTAATGTGTTCATTCCTGCTTACACTTGCTTTCCTTCCATCTTCCTCCTTGTCAGCATCATCACAGAGGTCATGTTCACACACAAGCCAATGGCCGTGGCACTCCTTTTTGTGTAACGTCCACAAAATGAATGCTCTCTTCATTGATGCCATATTTTAGCACGCCTTCCGGCTAGTGACTTTCACACACCCTCCACTTCATGTTCCACTCAGGCCGCCATTGTACACATCCGAGAACTGAATTCTGTTCCTCCATCTGCCCCCGAGCACTTGACGGGGGGGGTCCGAATGAGAGAAAGTCACCAGTCACCTCCTTATCTCCCCTCTTGGAGTCATCCAATCACTCTTGTTATCAAATCTGTCCTCTTTGGTGTGATATCTGAGCCATCACTGTGATGTCAAGTCTGAGGGTTAATTGAGGTGAGAACAGCAGGAGGACAATTATGACATAGGAGGGGGGGGGGTAATGCAAACACATCATTTGCATTACAAACAAAGAAACAAAGAAACAGAAACATAGAATGTAGCTGACGCTAGGACAAAGACTGATAATATAGATACACATATACAAACATATACATACGTGTACTGTATATACATATACACACACACATCCAGCATCGAGGTCCTCTGTTTAACAGGGATAATAATTGGAACCAACAAATGTGGGGAAAAAAAGTTATTTAAACCATGAGCCTCAGCAGAAGAGGAATGATTGAACTTGTAAAACAAGAAACACATTGCTACTCTCATTAGTTTAGGGGAAAAACTATACAGCTAACTCACAAAACAGTATTTGATACCGCAGCACCTCTTTATGGATATGTGAACAGGATGTATTTTTCTTGATTAAACCAGACCCATATCTTAAATCATAAAAATTCTCCAGCCTTCATTGTTCAACATCAGGTAGTAGTTTACCCCACGCCCCCTTCATAAAAACTGATTTCTGGATTAAAAAAAAATAATAATAATAATTTGTTGCTGGATAAAAGTAGAACGGCCACAAAAGCAGTCTAATGCACTAATATATCAAACAATTTATCGCGGCGAGTGCAGTTGACATTTTGGGTTGTGTTGTAGTCATTATGGGGTTGCTACACCACTATTTTCAATCAAATTGGGTGCAAAAAAACCTTTGAGATGCTAGATATGATGTGTGTGTGTGTGTGTGTGGTTGCAGTATACTCTACTGTAGATGCTGATTGAAGCAGAAGTTCCATGGTGAGAAGCTATGCATCAAAGCCTGACATTCACCTTTCTGGATTTTTGAGTGTGCCACCATTGCACACTGCTTGCACAACAGGAAATGGTCAGACAGTGTTCGGGCTTTGTTTTTTTCTTGTTTGGGCACAGATAAAGCGCTGGTCAGACCTCTAGCAATATTTTCCACAAGGGGGCGGCATTTGTTTTTTGTCCATGTTAGCGCTTTGTTCCAACTTCAGCTGTTGTTAAAGCACTATATCACTCAATATGTATGTATTGCGTTGTGTTTTGGACAACTACCCTCATTTCAAGCTCATATAACTCCAGACCCATATAATTTAGGAATAAATTCTTTTTTACTGATGAAAGAAGAGAGACTATGGTATTTTACGCTATATTGAACGTTTAGGTAGTCCTAAAAGTCAATATTCTGTGGGTCCTGGAATTGAAGTGACAATGACAAAAACCCTGGCAGTGCATGAGTTAAAATTTTAATGTACTACTACTACTACTACTATGAATAATAATAATGATAAAAAAATATACATGTAATAATAATAATAATAATACATTTTTGCACATCTGGCAGTGAATGAGTAAAATGAATGTAAAATTCTATTGCTTCAGTTCAAGACACAGGTGCAGATTTCAACATGCAAAACCAAATAATTAACCCTTTCACGCATTAACAATGATAACCTGTAACCTGGCAGCATGATAATTAGTCCACCATAGTAACTGCTGTCCCTGAAAGGATTAAAGTCGATTTTAGTTATGGCCGAACGCCTCACTAAACAAACGGAGGCCTCACCTCGATTCAATGTTGCATCCCAATCATGGTAGTGCCTCTGAACAACTAAATAATGGCCACAAGGGAATATGGCAGCTCATCCGATACCAAGATAGTTAATTAAACATCATTAGTACTGTAGCACATAAACTGCCTGCTCAGCAGAAATTTCATTGTTGCAGTTGAAGGCAGCTTTTAAAGAGGAATTGCGATCAGGAAAGTTTTCACTGCAGGTTACTTTCGCAATGTTCTATTATTTATAGGCTTATTATAGAGTACAATGAATTCTTATTTACAATGCAGTCCATACATATTGGTTTATATAGCATCTTAACTGAGGCGCAAACATGGAAAAGCGGGAAATGCTGCCCCCTTGTGGAACTGAAAAAATATTGCCAGAGACCATGGCCAGCGCTTTATTGGCACCCAAACACGAAATAAAAACAAACTAATTTTACTCCAATCCACTAATTCGATATCCACCATTTTCCTCGGCCTAAACACCCTTTCTGTGACACTTCGTGTACGTTTATGCCAATTACACGCGCGTGCACACACACACACACACACACACACACACACACACACACACACACACACACACACACACACACACACACACACACACACACACACACACACACACACACACACACACACACACACACACACACTTTTATGTATCTGCGTGAACAACTACTGTGTGACCTTGTCCTTCATTTTTTTTCCCCCAAACCAACTCACCACATTTCCCAAAACAATAGATTCGAGCTTCCAGTAAGGAAATCCCCTTCGATTTGGCCAACACAGCTCGCTCCGTCTCTCTTCATATCCAGGCGTCCCCAGTTCTAGCGCTGACAGGATCCATACGTCTCAACTAGTCACTTTTCTCATCCGTCCACCGTCATGTCTGGCTGTGCAGCTTTTATGGTAAAGCATTGCAAAGATGGACTTGGCTCAGCGTGAGGTGGTCGATGGAAAATGAAGTTCCTGCTGCGAGTGTATAATGTGACCTCTGTGAAACATGATGAGGGCACGCACAGTTTTCTAAAATGAAAGGAAGGCCAATATTTTTGAGTCTCTGTGTGGCTACTTACTGCAGGATGAGAGAGGAGGAACTGTGAGTGTTTTGCTTGAGACCATCCTTGGGATAAAAGAAAGTCTGAAAGCAAAATAACGGAGATAAAAATGAAGGAGGATAAACATGAGGAGTCGGATAAGTGAGAAGATTAAACGGAAAGTAAAGGGTGCCACCTCACCTTTCTTCTTACGGTGGCAGGAAAAGCAGAGGTGTTGCCATGACAACGCAAACAAACATTAAAATGAGGTTTACTAGCAAGAACTGAGAGTCTGAGCTATCATTGTGAGGATGATAAGTGTGCAAATGGATGGATCCTTACTGTTTGAGGACATTCAAGTCTCCTCGGTGGACGTGAAACTAATCGTCCAAACCTCTTCAGATTGATGTGTCTTCAACTACTGTTTGAGGAGTCTCATTAAATTACATGCTAGAGAATCATTTTTATTGGCCAAGTATGTAGAACAAAACAAGGAATTTGTCTCCGCTGCACTAGGATCATGATTAAAAAATTGCAAAGTCTATCTACTGATAGAAATGTTCGACTCATTGGACTGCATTTCTTATATAGACATTCAATCAACAAACACCCCCTCATCACAGATGGATGAATGAACTAAAGCACTAAACATGGCATTTTGTATGCGCCCGCATATGTGTGTGTTGGTTTGGGGGGGGTGTGGGGGGGGATTCCTTGGATGCAATCCTGGTCGTGTGCGATGGAGAACTCGACAAATTTCCAAACAAACAATATGGAAACAATTAAGATGGAAAGGCAGACAAAGAATGAAGTTCACCCTCATGCAGGTTGAACACATCAAAATGAAGCATAACACGGTCCCACAGCAAAGCAGCGCCACGTCATTCAAGGTGAATGGAAAAGACACACAAACATGTGCTACGTCGTCTGTGATAAATGAAAACAGACAAGAGTTTAATGTCCATGACACGATATTCCCAAATCACAGGAAATGATTATTTCCAGATCAGGGCAAGTGCGCAGAGTGATATCAGTCAGACGTTGACGATAGTTATTGGCCTTTGGGTAGGCAGACCTCCACATGTTGCTGCTGAGTCACACAACTGGCAATATATACTGATCTCGACAGCAAAAGATATTTGTAACCTCTGACATCCGTGTTTGTTTCTTAATGGGAAAGCAGTCGAGATGTTTTTCCATTCTTCAGATGTTGGCGCCCAACCGAGCGGTGATGACACACTGAGGATGTTCAAAATCAAATCAGTAGAAACTCGGCAAGCAGGAAGCGTCGTCCCCTCAACGTCTAGCGGCTCTGAGTTTTCTTTCAATCTTTCATGACAGACCAATGTCAGTTTCTTCCCATAGGATGCTGAACTGGCCCGCTTGTAAAAGGCTGAGTAGAACCAGAGGCACAGATAGAACCTACACCAAGTGGTCACATCAGCGATATCCGCAGCAATTTCAAAACTGTTTTTAGATCATTTCCTCCTTGTACTTAAATTACACTCCCTCGTCGACGCTCGCAGGACACTATATAAGGCGTACCTGTATGATGTAATGTAATGAGACAAAATATCAGACTTTACAAACGCAATGCCAGGATGAAACTGCACAGCTTTACAACTGAGTGAATTGCTGTGACAAGCCGTGCATTTCGCACCTAGGCCTTCGGTAGGGCTACATCTGAATCAATCCAACCCTTCTTAACTATTTTATGACTATACAATCTTATATAAATAATCGGTGTGATTTACTACAAGTCCACTAGAGGGTACCGTTAGGCAGGAAATAAGGCCCGCAAGAAGGCCTTAGTTCTCAACATCTGATAGGTTAACAGTTTTAGCGACACTTATGTTATGCTACATGACCCGCAGAACGGATTGTGAAGTTGTCTAGGTAGATTTCTGACCCTGGTAACGAATTTTGGCTGAAATATGATTGGTTAAATGCTTAAATGCAAAAACACACATCTGGAAGGAGCACAACAGGGGAAAAGTAATGAAAGGAAGCTGAAAGACAAGTTGGAATTATGTAATAGGAATTCAAACTACAGTGTAATTAACATCAGTCTGTGTTATTTTTAAGCCAGCAGAGAAGGCCTTGCAGGCCCTGATGGCCCACCACTTGTTAATTGAAAGATGATTACCCTGAAACAAAACAAATATGCATATATGTTTCATTTCGTGTTTACTAAATTCTTGAAATGCAAAAGGACAAAAGTGGATTCATGCTAATATCGGTCCAACTACAGCTCGACTGCGACACACAAAAGCCTGTTGTTGTGTTTGTAGCTCTCTCTCGCTCCTTCTCACTTTCCCTCAGCCCAGACTGTTGCGGACCCAACCAGTCTGCTAGCACTAATAAAGTTTAACAGGCCTCTTTTTCAGTCCCACAGGAACCGTGAGCACACAAGACGACCGGACTGATTTCCATGACGTCAACGGTCCCATGAGCTAATTGCATTGCATCTAATCAGTTCGAGTCTTCTGTTGTAAAAAAGAGAGGCGGCGGGGTGACCGAAAGCGACAAGACAAGTTGCGCCAATCTGTTGTGTTCAAGCACACCACTATCATTAGTGACACGTACCCTTTAATTCCAAGGAAGGCACAACAGGGGAAAGATCTAACGATCGAGCACAAGCATGTACCCCCCCTGCTGATGGCTGGCTGCAACTGCCTTCTATCTAACATGGACCTGTGACAACTATGCTCTGTTGTTTGGGTTCATTTGTTTCTTAATTGCCGACTTTAGCCTAAAAAGATCTCCTTGGGACCACCGGTCAAAAATTCCACAGTTTAATCCCATAAAATAGGTAATACACATATCCACACGCGTTTCCATGACGACAGGCACCATCCAGTCTTGCAAACAATAACGAGGCTTTATTGTTGCTATGTAAAAGATAACGCTGTCTTCTACTATTATTGGCACTGTGTGTACAAATGAAATGCATATGCGAAGAGTGCTCAGTCATATAGTGGATATATCCATCTTTTCATAACATTGCATCACTATTTTCATTTCACTTCATTACATTTTGCGTTTGAGAAAAGAGACAAACACGTTTGCCTTCATTCTTTTCTTTTTTACTTAAAAAGTGGAACAATATGCTGGGATGACCTCACTAGTCATCAGGATCTATTATAAACTTGTGGTTTGGATGGGAAAACACAGGATAAAAAAAAAACCAGAAGTTATTCCTGAACGCAATAGAAGTTCCAAATATACACTGTACAATCACTAGACACTTCATTAGATACACAACTCTTGAATGAGATATAACCTGAGCAGTGTAGGAAAAACCCAGAGAGAGATAAGGTAACCGCCTCTTCCTATTTTATGAAATGAATACTTCTCCGGCAGCACCAATCAAAGCTAACTGTTATTATCTTTGTACAATTTTTCGATGGAGCCTCTCTAATGTGGCCTATGCATGAATACTGACTGCTGTAACTTGATGGGAGCTTTGAATAAAACAGTACAAGATGCTGCATGGAACTCAACTTGATCAAGCGTGGAATAAAAGTGCACGTCCCCATTTTTGCTCATTCCCTTCCGTATGGTTCTTGTAAATCCAATCAGAATCATAAAAAAGGGGGAAAAAAAGCTCCAATCTAAAAGTCATGTTTTTCTTCAACTCAGTTAAAAGAAATTCCAGAAAGGGGGAGGAGGGGAGAGGCCCAGGCCAAAAGGACAGATACACAGATGTAAAACAACCTTGACTTTTCTCCATTTTCATCTGATACATCTGCAGGCGGAACAAAAAGGTATTGAGAACCGCAGACAGGCGCACAAACACACATGCAGAGTGACGGCAAGTGGGTGAACAGGGCTTTGCAAAACACGGAGAAAGGGAACGTGTCTTTGAGCGGAGACAAAGGCAGAATGATCCGGAGCAGATTGGTTCGGATCAAACAGTAGTGTTGAAGTAGGAGGATGGAGTGGCTCAGATGGAGACATCAAACATAACTAATGTGAACTACACATTGCTCTGACATTTCTTCTAACACACACATGCGCACACTTCAGAACTCCACATGCATTCAGATGCCACACCGGCATCGAATCACATGCTCTTACAGACAAAGAGGTCATGTCCCACACTTCTGCGCTTTTTAGATAAAATAAATAAAGCATGGTTGAGAATGAGCAATAAATGATTATTCAGAGATGAAGCAATGAGGAAAAGGAGCAAATACAAAAAAAAAATAATGATGTATATTGTTGCTGTCTGATCACAAATGTGTTTGTCGTTTCAAAAAGAAAACAGTTCAGTGGTAGTGTACAGACACCCCCCTACTTACGAACATTCGAGTTACGGACAACGGTACATAGAATCATTTTTCTAGGAACATACAGTATGTTGTATTCTCTCAAGTTGTACATGTACATATCTTTATAGATCTTTATAGTGCATATATTTTATTAAATGTTTATTTTTTTAGTACAAACCAATACAGGTTACTTATACAAGCCTTAAACACACTTATACAAGCCTTAAACATACATTTCATACAAAATATAACACTGAAGAAACTTGTGAAAGAATTCACTTTACGAACGACTGCTCAGAACGTATCTCATTCGTAAATTGGGGAGCGTCTGTACTTATAAATATAACTGTATAGTGCGTCTTTGCAATTTTGCTATGATGATACTAGTGCAGCGTGTTCTAGCGGAGACAAATTCCTTGTGTGTTCTACATACTTGGCAATAAAGATGATTCTAATTCTGATTTTTTTTTTTAAAGCACATTAAATAACTGATGTTTGTGATGTCTTGAATTAAAAAGACTCATTTGAACTTCTTAAAAATCAAGTCACATTTGTTTTTAACCATTTCAGGGACGGTGGTTACAATAGTGGATAGGTCATCATGTTATGTCCTTGAGAGTTTCGAAAGGTGCTTATAATTAAAATGTATTATTATTATCTGGGTTATAGGGTGCAAGAAGGGATTAACAGACACAGTCTGTTTTGCTTGTCCTTGCCCTTTTTTATTTTTTATTTTTGAGATGCCACCAAAGTAAGATACCAGCAGTGACGTGCGGTGAGGTTCATGGCTGGTGAGGCACTGACGTCATCGATGACGTCACCGCTCGTCTCTACTTAGTATTTGAAGGGTAAATTCAGCGATTTTGAAAAAAATCCTAAAACGGTGAAGTTAAATTGACAAGAACTTTAAAGTACAAATCACTAAATACATCTAACTGTTTAATTTATTTTTTCATTTGATATTTCCATGACAGCTTTCCATGATGATAGGTGAGGCACTGCCTCACCTGCCTCCACTGACTGCACGTCACTGGATACCAGTAATGGAAAGGAGCAAAAACATGACAAAGAATGTGTATGAATGAATGTACAAGGCTGAAAGCCCTGTCCTACAGTGTATGAGATAGAACGAAAACTGAAGATTTAGTTCCTACATGGAGATGTATTCCCTTTTTGTCCCATATAGTGAACATTTATCATTGTTGTTTGTGACTTATTGCAGATGTTTTGTAAGTCAAATACACTCTAAATCAAAAGGAAAGAAGTAACTTTTGGAGTACCAGTGATTCATCACACCACACACCGAACCAGTCATTGTGCTACTGAAAAACTGACTGTGTCAACATCATGATTTTAAGTTTCATTTCAAATTAATAATAATAATCATCATCATCACCATAATAATACATTCCATTTAGTCACGAGTGTGCCAGATAAACCACAAACAGTCATTTGCACTCAATATGAATGAATGAATGAATGAATGAATGAATGAATGAATGAATGAATGAATGAGCATGATTCTGAATTGATCTTACTTGGTGCTTTCTACTATCTTTGCGAGTGCTTTATTTTCTGTATATGATAGTATCATATACATAACTGGGGAGCGTCTGTATCATATTATAATACAGACGCTCCCCAGTTTACGAACATTTTAGTTACAACAAACGGGACATACGAATATTTTTAATTAAGTTGCTTCATTAGCACTGAAGCAACGTGTGACCAACTTCACCTTACAAACAACCGCTCGGAACGTATTTCGTACATAAGGTGGGAGCGTCTGTATTTGTCCATGTTAAGCACTTTGTTATAGCTTCAGCTGTTGTAAAAGCGCTATATAATCAATGTGTATTGTATTGTAGCGCTATATAAATAAACATGTATTGTATTGTAATGAATAAATGAATGAAACTTTGACCTCATGGTGGATGCCGTCGTGAAAAATCCTGAGTGGGATGGCTACTCAGCTGTATGTTTTTTTTATCCTTTCCCATCTCAAAAATACAAATACAGGTAACATCCGACTTACGACCGAGTTCCGTTCCGACCAAACGGTTGTAAGTTAAAATGGTTGTAAGTCGAAATCCATTCAAAATGTTAAATAGAGACTCAGAGGCTAAATGACTCGCAAACTCCCCCCTCTGGTGCCAACAAACCGTCGATTGCTGTGCGAGAGTGAGATAATGGCTGGCTGCCCAAAATTGTCGTACACGTTGCCTGCCTGCTAGCGCATTGCGGTGCCAGACTGTTTAAAAATAGGGTCTGGAGGTCGTGTTCGTAAGTATGGGTGGTCGTAAGTCGAGGTGGTCGTAACTCGGATGATACCTGTACGTATATATATTTGTATATGTTTGTTTTGAAGTGTGAGAGTTTGCCCAGCAGGGACTATACCAAGAAGAATAAAAGTCAATAAACTACAATTACAAAACACACACATGCAAACACACACACACACAGTTGGTCAGCCAAGAAGAGTCATTAACATGTGAAGCAGGGCCCAAAGGATTGATAAAGCGCCGGCTCATTTTTCTCCTTCTGCTGCGCGTTTCACTCAGCTCTGTCCTGCTGTCCCTCCTTCATTTCTACAGCTCTATTCATGAAAGCTAAGAGCCTATTGAACATTAGCCTAATTAATTTGCTGAACAACCCAGAGGCGTGGTGCATGCTTGTGTATGCACACGGGCATGCATGCATGATTAATACCCCAATCATGATGTTTGTTTGTGTTCACAATGGTGAGATTTATGGTAGTGTGGCCTGCATCCTATGTGAGTGTGTGCATATTTGGAATATGACTATCGTGTAAGACGGACAGTGTTGCCATCCCTGTTCCACCTAAAGGTCAATGGCAACAAGAGGAACATTGATCAAGGCTGGAATTTGGATGTTAACACAGCACCGCAAATCTCACGAATGTGTGTTCCTCCTATGCGACTTGATTACTAATCCAACGAGGTTCACGGGGATTAAATTCATCCTATTAATAATGCGGCATGGGATTTTACCCTTGACTGTCCTCCTAAAGAGAAAGCAATGCACAGGGTTTCTATGAATGCTTGGGTAGCATTGTGTATTAAATGTAGAATTTCCTGAGGATCAGAATCAGAATCAGAATCAGAATCATCTTTATTGCCAAGTATGTAGAACACACAAGGAATTTGTTTCCGGTAGAACACGCTGCACTAGTATCGTCGTCAAAAAAACCTGCTAAGTGGCACTATACAGTTCCAGGATGAGATACTAGCAAAACGTCTGTAGAATAACATTAAGAGAATTATCTGATACTTGTGGAAAAAGAGGAATTAAAGACAGTCTCTTTATCAAGGAAATCCAGATTTCCCTCTTTCCAATCTATCCAGGTCTTCCAGGGGGATCCAAGGACATTCCCAGGCCAGCTGAGAGACATGGAGCCATGTTTTCCGATTAGAATGTATCTGAATGACCAAATGGACTAAAAATGCTCCAAATAAACACTTCAGTCACAATAAAATGTTTTCAGCCAGAAAATGCACCCCCCTTCCCATGGGCTCATCACCTGTGAGAGCGACTAAAGTGGCCAATGGGAACTGGCCGGAGAGGGGGGACTCTCTTCCACTCTTCCACCATTCGAGAGATGAGCTTAGCTTTAAAGGTTTTCATGTCCCAAAACATAACCTCACAACTCACATTATAGAATATCAAAATCGACACTGGTTCCTTGAGAAGATCCAGCCTGGATGTATGTCAGTACCCCTGTGCACAAGAGTATGTGTGCACTGATATCTCGCTGCATCACGCTTGCATTTCAAAATACCAGAGATGGCCATTCCGTTCCTGGGACAGACCAGTATGTCCGTCCATCCGTGACGGATGCCCATTTTTGGTACTCAGGACAAGATTTTTTCTTCCTTTTTAAAGGACAGATCAAGCAAGGATGGAAATTGGTTCATATCCGTCCCTTTTGTTGTCCCTAAAAGGGTCAAGTATGAGAGTGCGTGAAGCACAGTGCGTAGCCAATCGCAAGCAAAATCTAATTTACAGCATCTTTATCCAAACATGTTCCGACATACCCGCAAAATTGGTCATGAGTACCGTTGTTCGTAACTCGAATGTTCGTAAGTCGTGGAGTGTCTGTAATGTTAATGCTGTCTTAAAATAGTTGCGGTTGTCACAAAAGCCGTCATTCAAGGTGAGATCAGCAGTGTTTTGTGAATGCGTGGGGCAGAGTAAGTGCTGTCTCATCTGTAGTGTATTAATTGTTCCCCGTTCAACCCCAATGATTCCCCCCGACCTTTTTTTGGGAGGGCCTGGGAGGGACTGCAATGGGGGAGACTGGGACAGATTTAAAAGGTCGAGGACAGAGGGGGATGGACAATGATTACGGTATATGCATAAGAACGGTGAGATGCTTACAGAAGGGTAGCTAAGTCACGGACATAGGACTGACCGGCGAAATAGCATAAAGTGTCTCTCTTTGCTTCTCAACCAATGAAATGCAATAAAATCTGACCAGCCACACATGACAAACTCTTCAATAACAACGCTAAATCGTAAAAAAAGGAAAATGATCTCTATTCTTACATTTTCCTAGTTCTAAACAGCAAACACACTTCCACAGGGTTATTTTACAAGGATTACTCAGGCGATTACACGGGGTGTAGACCTCCTGTGTTTTTACTGCTTGTTCCCACATTCCAGGCTCTTTGTCCCACTTCTTCACACTCACTCTCTCTTTTCTGCTCTTTTTGTCGTTCCTGCACTCGCTGGACAGCACATTCTAGCTGCGTGGAGAGCAGGCAATGGCGGCTCTCACCCTGGTTTATTAACATTTCAATCAAGCCTGTAGTTGAAGGCAAAGAAAATAAACTCAAGTAGGCTCATGCCTTTTGCTCTCCTAAACGGTGTGCAATTGCAACTCTTGTCTTTCTCTAACTGTTCACAAAGTGAATGGCAGCCAGAGTGCTTTTGTGGTGCAGAGGGCAACTTTGCCGTGTCTCACAAGTATCCTGGGATTAGATATTTGGACTGGCCTGTGAACTCATGGGAATTTTTTGATAATAGAAGGGGGCTTTTTTTCGCTAACCAGAAATTCTGAGCAATGAACACTTTATTGAGATGAGACAAAGTAAATTATTGTATTCATTTTGTATTAATGTTCAGGCTTTCATGACATTGTAAAATGACCCCTCTAAAAACTATTTTCTATGCTAATTATGACATATTTCATCAATATATCTAGATTATAACAATAATAAATATTACATTTTAAGCGCCTTTCAAAGCTCTCAAGGACGCTTTACAGTCACAGACAAGCATAGGTCCTATAATAAATAAAATACAATCACAAATAGAATGCAATAAATAAAATACAATTATAAATAGAATATAAATAAAATATAAATATAAATAGAATATGAGAAAATAAAAATATAACATTTATAAATATAAATAGAATATTAGAATATCTCGTTTTCTATCCTTTCACCCCCCACCACATCCCCCTTTCAAATTGCTGCCGTGGACTACAAATTTCCCCATTGTGGGACGAATAAAGTTTTTCTGATTCTGATTATGATATAGAAACAAGAGAGAGAGCTACGCAGAAAATGCAATTTTAAATAGGTGGGGTTTTTTTTCAGTACTGTACTTTTATTCTTTGGCTTTTGACTCAACATGAGACTCAACATTGTTTTCATGTCGCTTTAATGTATTCTTTTAATAAATGCAATTTATTTTTATGTATTTGTATATGTAGCTGTCGCACTTGTTCTTCTGGCTAAGATAAAATGAAAAGTACATTTTTTCTTTTTTTGGGGGGGGGGATTGAATGGTACACTGGACCCTGGTTAACAGTCAATAAATAAAACGATTCACATTTGCACTCACGCAGTCAGCCAGTATCAATTCAGTCACCTAAGTGAACCGCTACGTTGTCACTGACTCCACCACACTACCGTGATTTAATATTTGTATGTTTTTTTTTATTTTTATTTTTTTTACCTCTGATCATTTTTCCTGTAGGAGTCTACATTTAACCACATGACATGTAGAAAAAACAGTTCATACCCACTCCACTTGAATTAACATATCATCATGCATGTTATGTTAATTCGAGACATTAAATTCGCCTTTGGGGATGTGGAAGGAAACTGGAGTATCTGGGAAAAAACACAAATACACTCGGAAAGAGAGAATTTACACACCCTACACAAATGTACAAAATATTTTTGGTCTTTATAAGTCATTGTTAATTAGGTTGTGAACATACATACAGATAAATTCTAGATAAAATCCATCCATTATTTTGACGGACTGGAAAAATAAAATACAGTACAGTTTAAAAAAAAATAAAGATAAAAGACGTGAGTTATCCCTGCAGCTGCCAGTTAAGTAAAATCAAGTTTGGGCTGTTTTTTTTTAAATGCACTTTGAAGCTTAACATGGATGGAAGAGCACCGCCCACAGAGGGAGCGAGAGAGAATGTGGAACAAAAACAGCAGGGAGATGGAGAAAGACATATGAAGGCAATATAAGTTCTATAAAAGTTCCCACAAATCAAAGAAAGCATGTGCATGTTCAAATAAATAAAGACGTGTGTTTAGAGATGACTTGAGACGTGTCCCATTAATCACACACACACACACGCGCACACGCACACACACACACACACACACACACACACACACACACACACACACACACACACACACACACACACACACACACACACACACACACACTTTTCCATTCCAGCCTCAGCATCAACAAACATGAGGAGTGACAGAAATATGTAAGTGATGAAACAATGTTATAAGAACCACCCCCTCTGCCAAGTACACTGTGGATGCTGTGTGTACACACTCGTACACGCTCACATTTCCACGCAAATAAATGCAGCATCAATATTAAATCTCTGGGGTGATGGTTGATTTCTAATAATTCTCTGAACACGGGTGACTTCAAGAAACCTCAGGAACGATCCATTCAAACGACATGTGCAGCTTTTTTTTTTTTTTGAGGGGGAGGGTTCACTGTCCATTTGTCTGGTAAGGTGATATGGAATTTGAGGTACTGTTAGATGGCTGAAAAGGCTCATGATCTGGCTACACGTGCTGCTTTTAGTGTCATTAGAAATCCAGCCCGTTCCATGCCTCCAATCAGCTACTAAGGAAATTACTATTGGATTTGTGAAATGCAATTTCCCTGTGGTTTGGGGGCTGTTGGCACCTTTTACACCTTGGTGGAAACATGAAGAATGTGTAAGAAAAGTTTAATTGTGTGTCGAGCGATCACATTACAGATGCAGGGACATGACAATTTGAAAATAATGTCAGGAAATGACTAACAAATTTGCAGCAGCAGGTAATTCATTCTTCATTTAGCTCATGCAGAAAGTTGCAGTTGAATTTGATTTAGAGTGGTTAGCAATTCAGATTGAAAGCCTTACATATGATTTCCAGTCATGCATGCACTGCGAATAAAATGAGTTACGCATTTAAAATATAATGTTATATTTTCCTCTTTGCGTGAAAGAATCAAGAGTCATGTAAGACATTAACTAAGAAGAAAATATTTGGATGGTTCAAAGTGTGGACTTTTGGTGCAACATTTAAGAAAGTCACTCATGTTCTGGGGTTGCTGTGCTCCACCTGACATTCGGTGACTTGAATCTGCGCATCTATAAATGTTATTTTGGTGGCTTTTGCAAGTTTTCTTGTTTGAAGGTAAAATTACTGTATTTTCTGGAATATAATGCACACCTTCAACGAATGACATACAGTAAAGTCTCGTTATATCGATATTCAAGGGAGTCCGAAAAAATATCGATATAACCGGGACTAGCGATATATCCGACCCTGTTTGCATGTAATTTTCTCCGTGCGTGCATAGAAATAGTATCGATATAACCGGGACTATCGATATATCCGATATCGATATAACGAGACTTTACTGTATGTCAATCATTGAAGGTGCCCCATATAATGCGTTGCACCTTATGTATGGAAAACGTTTTTAAATACAGTAAAGTCTCGTTATATCGATATCGGATATATCGATAGTCCCGGTTATATCGATACTATTTCTATGCAGGCACGGAGAAAATTACATGCAAACAGGGTCGGATATATCGATAGTCCCGGTTATATCGATATTTTTTCGGACTCCCTTGAATATCGATATAACGAGACTTTACTGTATTTTTAAATGTTTTCCATACATAAGGTACACCGGATTATGAGGCGTATCGTCACCTTTTGAAAAAAACATTTTCTTTTCGGTGTGTTTTATAGTGTAGAAAATATGGTATTTTTTTGGCCCAAAAGTCCAGTCTTGAGGAGGGCAATATGATGTTCCTTGTGTTTTTGTACACGTGAAATGATGGAAAAGCCAAAACAGGGTGAATGTTGGGGCTTTGGACTCCACATAGCGGCCCCAGTAAATGTTCCATCAGACAGATTCATTGACTGATAGATGGACATGTGAAAATATGGAGAAGGAGATAGTTCACCCGTGTTTCCTGCGCAAAAAAAAAAATTTCTGTATGGTGCGCTTCCATTAGGGCCAACAAGTCAGAGATGTTAATGAGGGAACAAGACAAGGATCTGTGTCATGTCTGCTGCGGATCACTCTGCTGTGTTTACTTAGAGATTTTATTACAGGCCAGCAGGAGCAGGAAGCGAAAAGTCTTTATCACATTAATAATATCCTCGACAGAGTCCCTCGGTGAGTGATGGAGAAAGTAGATCCTCAGAGGAGAGCCGCGGAGAAGCACTGACAGGTGAGGAATTCTGATGTGAAGCCATCAAATAAGAGAAAGGTCATGTTAAGGGCAAAGGAAAAACAAGTGTTGGCCAGTCGAATCTATTGTCAGGTTATGTGAAGTTTTTTTTTATATACCTTTTTAATATTTACAGTGAGACCTCAACATACGAACTTAATTGGTGTGTAAGGCGAAAAGTGTGTATCTCAAAAAAAAAAAATCCCATAGGACACCATTAAAATGGGAATAATCCGTTCCCGGGTTTCCATAAAATATACTTTTCAACTAAATAAGCCTTAAAACTACACACAACATACTTTATATGTATAATAAATGTGCGATTGTATTGTAATGAAATAAATACACTGCATTGTATCATAAAGTCACTTTATTTACATTTGTGATGGTCATTTATGGCTTGACGGAATGTCATTGGAAGTCGAAGGTCAAACGGAATTGCTGTTTGGAAAGAGAGGCGCATTACATGAGGACTGTAATTAAAGAAATAAACTGTGCTGTAAAATAGTTTTATTTATCTTTTTGATGGTCGTTGATGGCTTATGGAAGGAGAGTCACCTTCCATAAGGACTGTTGGTAACGTAACCTCTGGTGCTGTTTGGTCGTGTGCTTCCGCCGAAGATCACTCCGCCAGCCGTGGTGGGTGTGTATTATGAAAATAGTGTTTATTATAAGGTTTAATTTTCATAAATTTGATGTTTGTAAGATGAAAAGTTTGTAAGTTGAGGTCTCACTGTATATTAAATCAGGGGTCGAGAACGTATCGCTCTCAAGCCATATATGGCTCTTTTGATGATCTGGCTCTCAGAAAAAAAAAAAAAATTGCTTTTCCGCTGCTCATTTCCTGTTTGGGCTGCAGTTGGCTGAAAGAGCAAATTGGATGCTACTGACCTATGTCGGCCATCGCTGTCGAAAGAGGTAAACGCCCCCTTTTGAAGATGGCGATTATTGTACACTTCAGGACATATTTGCCTTTGTCGAGAGAATAGGTTCTCCCCTGATTCTAATTTGCAATAAAACAATATTGTCGATGTAACAGACGAATGAACGTTAGCATCAATATACTTCTGTGAGAGACACCAGAAAGCAAGCGTACAAGCTAATGAGCAGTGTGCAGGCTAGCTAGCAGTAACTTTGCGTGTGGACCTGGAAAGTTGACTTTCATACCAATAGTTTGGCTGGATTTTTACCAATTAAGAGGAACGGGAAACCATTCATATTAATTGTGAGTATTATCTCAAAATTATTTTAAATAATACATTATATGTATGTGTTGAGTCTTGAAATGTCCCCCTTTCACTCCCATCATGTGTGAAACTGAACAACGAAGGACATCTTCAACTACATGTACGGTAGTCTACTGCCTACTTTTAAAAATGTGTTTGGGGGTCTTTCTGCAATTTCCTCCCACTGTTAAAGATCTTTTGAATCCAGTTAAATAAACACATGTTGTGTGTCAATATGGCGCAATCCTATTCAGCGCGTGCGATCCTAGAGAGATTAATAGCACCTTCTTCGTTAACTCCCCAAATATTTGTCGGTTTTCTCATTGCGATCCAAATAATTTAATTTATGCCTCCAAAGAACTCCGGCTAGCAATAGTGGCTCCTTCATACATTCGGTATTCTCCTTCTGCCCACCTCCCCTCAAAGTCAGACGTCAAGCCTGATGCACCACTTGTAGTCCTCAGGAGAGAACAAAGAAAAGGCAGCTGACTTGGAGATGCCTCGAGGTGGAGCTTTGGGAGCGTACATGCGTGTGACCTCACAGCAGGCCAAATTCATGCTCACACTTATGTCTCGCCAGGAGCAAGGTGACGTGCGCACGCACACATATATACACACACACACACACACACACACACACACACACACACACACACACACACACACACACACGCACACACGCACACACACAGCCAAGAGACTCTGGACAATCACACAAATGTGGAAGAGCAGCGAGCAAAATCTGAAAATTGAAATCTGGCGCAAATTCTTTGGAAACATTTTTGGATGCCAATCATAAAATTAGTGAAGTATCCGCCAACTTTGCAAATTTGAGGAGTAAAAAGTTATCATATTTTCTGGTGTATAAGGCGCACCCGCGTATAACACGCACCCCCAATGAATGCTGTATTTTCAGTTTTTCCATATACAGCTAACATCCGACTTACGACCGGTTCGACTTACGACCACCCGTACTTATGACCATGACCTCCAGACCCAATCTAAAAAAAAAAGAATTCTAGGCCTGACACCGCAAAGCGCTAGCAAGTCGGCAACGCGTACAACAATTTTGGCCAGGCAGCCAGCATCTCACTCTCGCACAGCAATTGGCCTGTGTGATGGCACCAGAGGGGGGAGTTTGCGAGTCATTTAGCCTCAGAGTCTCTTTTCAACATTTTGAATGCATTTCGACTTACGACCATTTTGACTTACGACCGTTTGGTCAGAATGGAACTCGGTCATAAGTCGGATGCTCCTTGTATAAGGTGCTGTGCACTATAAGGCGCACCTTCAATGAATGAAAAACGTTTTCCATGTATAATATATAAATAGATAAAAGTTTTCCAACTATAAGGCATATCATATAAGACACGATAGTAGAGTGTAGTTACATTTTATATATCCCATCATGGACGGCGCACTACTTCTTCTATGGGGGAATGGGGGGGAGTAGTTGCGAGACCTGTTCTGGCTCAATATTACTTGACATATACGGTGCACCCTGTATAAGGCGCAGGATCATCCGTTGAAGAAAATCAAGGCTTTTGGGTGCGCCGGTCAGTATAATTCAGCCCAACCTCATTTCAACATGCCCGATTTACAATGTTTTTACCATTTGTGGTTCATAGATTATAAACTAAATGGTTTATTATGATATTTATATGGGTGAGGGGGGGGTGAAATTGCACAAGTTAAAAAAATTAATTAAAAAAAATACTTTTTCAAATACGAGGTGACAACCACTCTAACATGTCAGAATGCGTGTGTGTGTGTGTGTGTGTGTGTGTGTGTGTGTGTGTGTGTGTGTGTGTGTGTGTGTGTGTGTCTCCGTGTGTTTGTGAGTGTGTGTGCGCCATCCATCAGAAGCAACGCTTGTACAATGAGATGTTGTATTCAAGACTTGTTATAACCCAGACATTAGTGGTAAGTAACGGCTGCTGGCACGTAATTCAGTAATTACGTGCCAGCAGTTTCAGTAATGGCTTATCCAAGGATATATGTCGTCGTACTATAGTAGGTGTGAATTTATTTTACAACTGTTAGAGCATCTGTATTTTGTACTTCCCTGTTCAGTGTTTGACTTAAACATACATCCCATACAAAATCTAGCACTGAAGCAACTTACGAACAAATTCACCTTACGAACGACCTCATATCTCGTTCGTAAGGCGGGGAGCATCTGTACCAATAAAAAGTACGCCTTTTACCTTTGCCAAGTATCAACCCCGGGTGGACAAGTTTACTGGGCATCTTGTGATTACTTCTCACTCATATTTGGAATTCAAGACACCTTTTGCTGTACTGAGTGCATTCTTGCTGAAATTTTAACATTGTTTTATGTTCCATAATCATAGAAAATGCCAAACCAAATGTTCCATAAACAGTTTCAAGGGCCATTCTGCTAAATTGTTTCCACCAGGAAGAATTCAAATGTATGAATGCAAAACGGTTAATTTTTGTTTTTCATGGCCGGAATATGTGTTATGTGAATGTCAACCCACCTCCCAACCCAAACTGCTTCGTGGCAGCGATTTAACCATCTTGGTCAATGAGCTCAAATCATCTCATTTCAACTCAAAATATAATACTGTAGTTTGAGTGTGGAGCGCTCCATAAAAACAAACACTTGGTCAAATACTGAACACTGACGACAACTGGCACGAGCGTCTGAGGCTAAATGACAACGCTTCAAAGTGACAAAGAAAAACACCACCGCAAGGTCTTTCTCCTCCACACAAATGTTGTCGACTGAGCTCACAGAGAGAGACAAAGTAAGTGACGTGAAAAAGGAGAGAAAGTTGGAGATCAGGTCAACTCTATCCAACCTTGTCATGTGGAATTAGCGCAAGGGCCTTGTCGCCCTCTGTCACGAAGAACAATGAACACATCTGCTGAGAACGCACCACTCCTTCAACCTTGGGCGTCGCATATCAAACAGCGCTTGTCTTTCAGCACTTATGTACTATCAAAACTTGTCTGTTTAAGCTTTCTGGTTTAAAGCCAAACTTTATGCTGGTTAGGCCTGCATCGTGATCAGTGCCATGACCAAATTTATTCGGGAATTGAAAATATGATGTGGAGCGAGATTCCCGAATTTGGTCAGGTTTTGGTTTTTCTTGCAGGGGTCGGGGGGTGCCAACAAAGCGCTGGTCAGACCTCTGGCAATGTTTTTCTCTCCCACAAGGTGGCAGCATTTGCCTTTTGTACAGCCACATATTACAAGTCACTCTTCAAACACATCGGTTACGTTTCATTTGAAAAACAATTAACAATTGATTCCAGGACCCACATAATATTGGGTTTTAGAACTACATAAACATTCAATGCAGCATAAGAATCCTTAGACTCTCTTCTTTCATCAGAAAAAAATGAGTTAATTCCTAAATTATATGAGTCTGGACTTATACCAGCTTGAAATGAGGGTGGGTGTCCAAAATACAATGCAATACATTCATATTGGTATAGTGCTTTAACAACAGCTGAAGCTGGAACAAAGCGCTAACATGGAAAAGGGGAAAATGCTTGTGCTTTATCGGCACCAAAGCATGAAAAAACATAACCCTAAAAAATTCGGGAATGGCGATCTAAGTCATATTTTCAATTACTGAATAAATTCAGAAATGGCAGCGAATGACTTAAATACAGATAAAGAGACTTATATTGAGTCGAAATACAGGTATTTTCAAATACTTAATATTTTCATATGAACGCCATGCCTTATTTTGAAGAAAAAAAACGTGATTTACGTTACAAATAATGATCCAGATGGAAGGTTGGTTTATGCATATGCGCATGCTCTTGTGTATTGAATATAAAATAATGACTGTATGTTGCTTAGCTGTAATCTTTCATGTTAGACTGATTCCCCGCCATGGAAATTGTTCCCCGATGCCACTTTCCTTTCAGTGCCCACACATTTGTGTGTCCCTTGTGGCTCTTTGCTAACAAAAAGCCATCCTGACAGCGCCCATTCTCCCAGAAGTCCAGCACTCAGGGACACAAACGTCCAACTGTGTCATCTGTCAGTGTGCATAGGGCCTGCTTCACTGACACCAAGATGAAATTACTACACACACACACACACACGCGCACACACACACACACACACACACACACACGCACACACGCACACGGCTGGTGTTTCGAGTCGGAATACAAAATATGTGTTTGCACATATGCATCGGGACTGTGTGCGTACGCGTGCACGTGTGTGTTGTCGCCCCAGTGGGCAGCTCAGAGGTGCAAAGTGTTGCTTTGCCAAGTGTTAATTGAGTCGCAATGATACCAACTTGAGGCCACAGCTGCAGAAAGAATTTAATTGGACGACAACGGCTTTCATAAACACATGTTGGCGGCATTTTAATGACGTGTCTCGCAAGCCCAATTCTGATCTTGTGGGTAAAATAAATGTGTGTTTAATTTCAAATATCCCATCTCCAAGATCACTGTGTTATCATTTACCACATTATGTTGCAAGTGTGTTTTACATGTGTGACAAATTAAGTGTTGGGCATCTTCAGTGGAATACCTGGTCAATCCCCTGACAGAGCACACAAAATACACGCCTGTGAGTATTGTCAGTTGCTCTGTTTGCATGTATTGTTGAGTGAGAATTAGTTTTTGACTGAGGTTTACAGTGTCATTCGCGTAACATTAATGCTAATTTCAGTTAGCCTAGGTATGTCATTCTGCACAACATGTTAGCGTAAAGCTAGCAGGCTTACATCAGACGGTTGGGTTGAACATTTTGACGCGTTTCAATAAACAGCGTCAATTCTCCTTTGTTTGATTGCGATTGTTTTTCAGAAAAGTACAAAGGTGTACAGTCTAAAAGCATGTCGTGGATGCATATCTACAAAAGTATATTATTTTGAGTTGAACATAATTGGGATATTATCCATTCATTCATCCATTTTCCAGGCCGCTTTTTCTCATTAGAGTTGTGGAGCCTATCCCAGCCGTTTTCAAGTACCAGGTGGGGTATACCCTGAATTGGTTGCCAGCCAGTCACAGAGAGCACAGACCAGTCACTCACACCATTCACTCTCACACTCACACAGAAGGACAATTTTTGAGTGTTCAGTGAGCCTGCCATGCATGTTTTGGAATGTGAGAGGAAACCAGAGGAACCGGAGAAAACCCACACGGGCCCAGGGAGAACATGCAAACAGGGAGGCCGGACTGGATCTTGAACTCATGACCTCTGTACTGTGAAGCCGGCGTGCAAACCACTCGAATCCTGGGCCGCCCTTAATTGGGATATTACGATTCATTTATTGCCATTAGCAAGCATTTCAAGCAGAATTGCTCCATTTCATTGAATCTGATGTCATTTCATTTAAAAGCCTGACCTCATCCAGTTAAACGGATTCCAATGTCAAAGACGTTGGTACCGCTCAAAAGCCTCACCCTTGTTGCCGTATAATTTCAGAGAAAGATGACAACGTGATGAACACACTACACTTTTTTTTCATGAAAAAGCCAGCCTTGCTGTTTTGCAACGAAGCATTTGAAATTTCTGGCAAGATGACACTTGACACATGATTAAATATTGTCCGTTTAAAAAGCTTCCAGGCTTCCAGCCAAGGCAAATGTTGGTCAGGCCCACATAGCATCTTATAGGTAGTTAAATTGACACGGACACTCCCGGTTCATACCGCTTTGGTCACGGTGAGCTTTGCCAGTGTGGCGTCAAACACTACGTATTCTCTCAACCCTTGGTCTAAATGTGTGTGTGTGTGTGTCTGTCATAGACACTCATAATACATTTCCATTCAAATGATGAGAACAATCTTCCACTTGCCACGTCCACTAAACAGCCTTCACAGGCCAGTCCTCACCCTCTTGTGTAGATCAGCTGATGAAGTGAGTCTGTGTGAGGTGTTGAAATTGGCGGAAAAAATGACCACACACTCATACTAACATATAAATTGTACGTCGGCGTCCTTGCACACACACATACACACACACACACTCACATGCACGGCATGATGGCCAGGCCAGTGTCAACTTTAGACATCAGGGACTGAGCCAATAACATGAAGTCACACTGTATGTACAGTTAAGTCCAAAATGCTTCATTTCCTGTCAATGTGATTTTTTTTCACTTGTAGAATGTATCAAGAGGTACATTATAGTATGACTTCAAACGAAGCAAGGAAATTATAGAGATTGTCTTAAACGACTCCTTTGGAAACCAATATGACTTTCGGCAAACTATTTCATGCACATTTACAACTTTTCAGTGTTTCAAGTATTTTGGACTACTTCCTAAAAAAAAATGAGTTGAACTGCAAAGTTCATAACGGCTGTCTGATCCATGAATCCAATCAACTGGAAATGGTATTTAACTCATTCACTGCAATTCCCGAATTTATTCAGGAATTGCGTACAGTGCCATTCCCAAATTTGTTCAGGTTTTTTTTCTTGCTGGGGTGCCAATAAAGCACTGCATTTCCCTTTTTTCAATGTTCGCGGTTTTTTCCACCTTCAGCTGTTAAAGCACTATATAAACCAATATGTATGTATTGCATTGTATTTTGGACAGCCACCCTCATTTTAAGCTCATATAACTCCAGAGCCATATAATTTAGGAATTAACTTCATTATTTTTTTCTGATGAAAGAAGAGAGTCTAAACTTTAGACTCTCTTCTTTCAGCACTTCAGACTCTAAAGTTTCTGATGCTGCATTGAATGTTTAAGTACTTCTCACACTCAATATTCTATCAGTCCTGAAATTTAAAGGACAACCGACGTCACTTTTTTGTTTTTTAACTGACATCAGAAAAACGTTTTATAGCATCTAAAATACCCAAAACACGCAGTATGATATTTGTAGTCAAATGCAAAACACCAATAAAAATGACTTAAAGTGTCCAAAATCTGCAAAAAATTGTGCATTTTCAGAAAGTCCCGCCCCCAGTTCGTGACGTCACGCCAAGACGTCTTGCATTGCTGGAGAATCCAAACAATGGCTTCAGATTCGGAGAATATGCCTTCTTGTTACACATCCAGTTATGAATATGATTCAAATAGTTCTGAAGAGGAAAGCATACATGTTTGCAATCGATTAAAGAATTATATGTGCCATTTTGAGGCAACATTGGGGGAAAATCTCTCACAAAAAAAGAATTGTTTTTACATTTGGACAAAAATGCATTGAAGTGTTCCATATCAAAGTATGTTCGCTTCTTTTTTGCAGGAATATACAGTGTTCTAAACCAATTATGCTGGAAGTTACCACAGTCCTTTCAAATGATCCAAAATAAGGTGTTTCGCTCAGATTGTCCCGTAAAATCAGGAATTAAAATAACTGTCAAGAAATGTTCAATTGATATCCGTAACATAACTTCTAAACAGACACAAAGTCAAACATTTCACTTTGACTCAAAGTTTGGCCAAGACATGAATAATTTAGATCTTCACTGTAATGATTTTCCATAATAGATGCCAAACATTACAGTATATCATCATTTTAAAGCTCAAGATTACAGGATGTGAGTATTAAATTTAAAGGGCAAAGCAGTTTTCTAATGGATTTATGTATTTTTAAAAGAGAAGAAATTAAAATTTGATATTCATCAATTCCTGCCTAGCAACAAGAATGTATCGAGTCCAGGAAAAGCAATGAGGGCAATTGATTCGGCGCTCATTGGACAATGGGCAAGAACAATATTGACCCATCTTAAAATATCGAAATGAATCACAAGCTTCTCTTCGTGATATTTGGGAGTTTCGCTGTGCTGATGACTCACTGACGAGGCAGTTTTGGGCCAATGGCTTGACTTACATCAATGAGTCTGAAAACCAAGAAAAGGGATAATTTAGATAATTACACCCAGCCTTGTTTTGAATATACAAATCCAAACTTTCGCTTGGCGAGGAAATGCAATGGAAATATTTGGTTGATGGCTCACAGTATTTCCCCTTAATTTGGGAGGCTGTTTGTACGAGTGTGAGAGGTTATAGCTTTCTACACACTTAATTTCATGTGGAATGAAGCGGCTACAGGTCTGACTCCACTGACACACGTGCAGCTCACCAGGGGTCTCCGAAATCACCCAGAATGTATCCGAGACGGATGCCTTTGATCGGGGTGACATTTTAAAAAGGGGTGTGCGAAGTGTGTGAAGTTTGGAGATGACCGGTGACTGGTGTTTTTATATGCTTTGACGCTGATTCCCGCTGATTGAATAACCCTGATTTCTACGGCGGAGTGGCGTCATGTGTTTGGTGTACGAGCGCACCAGTGGCGGTAGCACAATTACTCTGTAAGTGCCTTCAAGAAGATTTTTTTACTTCTTTGAGTTTTGTATTCTATATGTGAAATGTACACGTACCGGTAAAGTTTCTCTAATTAGTGGAGAGACACTCCAGGAAAAAATAAAGAGTAAAAAGCATAATTAGTGTAGTTGCTATTTTGCTCTGAACCCTACCTAGCAACGGACTGCCCCTTAGAATATGTGATGTGACTGGGAAGTTTCAGAGTGAATCACACAGAGCGTGTTTGTGTGTGAAGGGTGGGGTCTGCATTGATTGGCTTTTTTCCTGACATCACAAGTCAGGTGGTGGTCCGCTTCAGATCCTAAACTTTGAAGAAGTTAAGCCAAATACAAAATGTATACATGGACACACCCAAAAACAGCAGCGATCCTACAAATCTGGTAATTGGAGCAATTTTTCAAGATGCATCTTTGTGACGGCATCAATAAAACCTGAGCATTGTGACCTCAGGTTTAGTGACATGATCGAGGGGGAAGACCAGCTAAGAAATCCACAAGGCCAAATTTGCACGTCGCACTGATAAGATTTTTTTTTTTGGGGGGGGGGGGGGGGGGGAGTTAACCACTCATGGTAATGGCATTTCTATACCACCACTTAAAAGTTAATCACAAGTGGCAATGCGCTTGACTGCACAAAAAGTAGAGAATATAGTACATGGAAGCCACAGAATCACAAGAAAAATTCTTCACATTTCTATTCCCTCTCATTCCCTCAGATGACCAGTCTTTTATACCATAAGTATATTTTATACCATAAGTAATGAGGACATTTTTGGCAAGTGAGAAGCTTTTGGTCGGTCCTCACAAGTTTTTCATTCTAAAGGCTTCTAGAGGGTCTATTTATGCATCTATTAAAGTTTCAGAGAGCTCTTCAAAAATTCACCCAAAATTATTTTTCGTGTGTATTTTCATTTCACCTGGATACACACACTTTTTACTCACTGTGTGTGTTTATGTGTGTGTGTGTGTGTGTGTGTGTGTGTGTGTGTGTGTGTGTGTGTGTGTGTGTGTGTGTGTGTGTGTGTGTGTGTGTGTGTGTGTGTGTGTGTGTGTGTGTGTGTGTGTGCGTGCGTGGTTAATGAGAGGAAAAGGTTCATACCACCAAAAGTAAAATGATACTATAACCAAATTCACAACAGGGGTGAGGACTTTGAATGTACCCATTCAGAAACCTCACTCCTGCTGTTATTTTAGTTTTAAGTCCACTTTTTATTTCTTTGTTTTTAAAGAAGTTGAAGTGAGAAATTGGGTGACATTTAGTGTTCAAATGTAACATTAGTTCTTCTCTAAACTTATCAGCAAGGGTGGTCCTCACTCCTTATCTGGAGTTATCCGGACCTCACAAAACCATTGAAACAGGAATGTGTGTGTGTGTGTGTGTATTTTCATTTGACTTGGATACACACTTTTTACTCACTGTGTGTGTTTGTGTGTGTGTGGGGGGGGGGGGGGGTGCGCGTGTGTGTCTGATTGCTTTTGGTAGCAGTATTAACCTCAGCGGGCCAGGAACAGTAAATGAAATGCCAAACTTCATATCAGTTAGAGAGGAAGACACGCACACACATGCACAAACACAGAGGAAATTACAATACGACCCTGGTTTCCATTTTGCGAGATTGGTAGGTAAATGAAAGTAAATTAATTTTATCCTGACTTCAACGAGTTGGTCGAGACCGGGCTGTCAATCAGCAGCTTCATCACTCATCATTTGTGTGGTCACTCGCTGCGGCAGATTTTTCTTCTGTTTTTTGTTGCTGTCGTACTAAAGTATAGTTTAGGATCTACAGCCAATTGAGAGAGGTGCGTCTCATATTTTGCTTGCTTTTCCGAGGACTTTGTATATTGTTGTTTTTTGTCATTCATTTGTGTTGCTGATCAATCAAGTGTAAATAGGACTGGTTTTCAAATGTAAAATTTTAACAGCAAAGAAAAGCATAGAAACAAATGCATTTACAGTATGTATCATCAATGCATCTTAAATGTATGTATTTTTAAAAACAAAAAACACTCATTACACGAGTTAACAAATCAATTAATAATAAACTAAATAATAACACAATTATAAATTATGAAAATAATGGATGAAAATACTACTATTAAAATAGGCCAGTCCTCCTCCAAAGAAGCTTATAGTGCGGGGAAAAATGGTGAAACAATTTTGCCGGGACTCTCCTTCCCATATACTAACTTCAGCCGTATCTAATGTATTGTTTTGGCCACTAAATACAGTGCAATAAATTCCTTCATAATGATGCAAAATCAGCAAACTAAAACTGTGGAATACACACATTGAATGAATATTTCTCTCAAATTGTCAATCAAAATCAAGCATGACGTAAAAGTATCATTTTAATGCCGCACTTGAAAAGTCTTGGGATGTAAAGCTGCTCAATGGAAATGAGATCAGCGAAGCGGTGAAACAGTATTCAAATATTCATACCCTGAAGCTGTTACCCTCCATCCAGGAGCTCAAAGATACTTTTGGTGAACTGAAGTCCGGGAATAAGGCCACGGAGAGCGCAAAATAAGCTTTTATTGTAATCATGGCCTCTGGGCTTTTGTGGTAGCCACTGCAGAAAATCCCCAGCCTACATCCTGTGTAGCCACTGAAGGCTTCACACAAGTTCTTTTGAGGGTCAGGTAGCAGCACAAAATGATGTGTAACAATGACACCTCGTTTGTATCCCTGAGTTTGCACTCTCGTTCAAAAACACCCTTAGGTTATACAAAAGTGACCTAGTAAAAATGATACAATTCTTACTTTTCACATACATGTGACAACATTGTTGAAAGGAACCCTGCAAAAGCAAGGCTGTCTTAAGCATGCTCTGCCATTAGTTGGCCATGTAAATATTTTAAGAAATAATACGCACATATACATGAACTCATTCACTGCCATTCATGAATGTATTCGGGAATTGAAAATATGACGTAAAGCGCCATTCCCGAATTTGTTTGGGTTTTGTTTTGTCTTGTTTGGGTGCCGATAAAGCGCTACCCATGGCCTCTTGCAATATTTTTTTACTTTCCACAAGGGGGCAGCATTTGCCTTTTTTCCATGTTAGCGCTTTGTTCCAGATTCAGTTGTTGTTAAAGCGCTATATAAACTGCGAGACTAATAAAGGCAAATCCAATCCAATCCAATCCAAACCAATATGTATGTATTGCATTGTACTGTATTTTGTACAGCCGCTCTCATTTCAAGCTCATATAACTCCAGACCCATATAATTTAGGAATTAACTTTTTTTTCAGATGAAAAAAATGCTGCAATGAATGTTTATGAAGTCCTAAAACTCAATATACCGTGGGTCTTGGAATTCGAACGACAATGACAAAAACCCTGGCACTGGAGTGGACACATTTTTGCACATGTCTGGCAGAGAATAAGTTAATTAAGTTTGTGCAATAAATGTGAAGTGTGTCATCAATCATTTTTGTTTCATGAATTTGCGTTTTTTTTTTTTAATAATTCTGTTGAAAAATAATTCAAAAGCAATGTCAGATTTTCCACAGTTATTTGTGATTTGTTATTTTTTTGTTTTAATTATTTTCATCATCAGAGAATACTGTAGGGAGACAAAAAAATTTAAATGAGTGAGAAATGATCTGATTTGCTTTCGGGCCTTTTACTGCATCTCTGAGGAAGCGAGCAATACAATGCAATAATAAATAATGCAAAATGAGAACAATATTTTGAGCTGACATATTATATAAAGCGCTGACACAAATTGCATACACATTTTTTTCTGTCAGAATGATTTTTTGCGTTTTATTTAATTTTCATTACAGAGTCCAAGACAGGTACTTTATGCCAGTGGGATCTTGCTGACATTTTACAATATAAATGCCCCAAAAAACACGCAGTAACTAATCCAAAGTATAATACCTGTTGGTAATGAGGTTTATAACAGTGTCAACAGAAAAGCGAGGGTGAATTCAGTTTCATCACAACATTTGTGGCAGGTGTTTATTCAAGGCTTCAGCATTTAAAATATGCGCATGGCTTGTGTATGGATGTGAAGTGCATGTGTGGATGACTATGTGGTGCGGTGTTTGATCCTGTATTTGTGGATGTGAAATCAGATTAAAGCGGGAAGGGCAGTGCGTTCTGCTACGCTCGATCTAATCTGCGGTATGTGAGAGTGAATATGTGTGTATGTGTGTGTGTGTGTGTGTGTTGGGGGAGGTCATTGCTGTCTTTGGCTCTTATGTATTTAACGTGGGGGCATCCGTGCGAAGTTGTATATGTCACGTTTCTATAAAAGTAAGAGCCCACCTGCTGATGGCTGTGATAAGAACAAATGGGGCTCAGTCTACTGTACCCTTCAAAACATCCATGCCTGATTCAAAATGACTACAACATGATGATTCCATGTTCATGTCAATCGGTTGGTGGCTTTAAAAGCTTTGTTTCATGACAATGTGGAATCTGGTGAGAAGAAAATTTGGAGAGAAACACAAGATTACGGATGTGAAGTGCTTAAAAAACAACCGACAGTGGACTCACTGTAAAATCACTTCAAATGACTTCTACTGTGCGTATTTTACAAAGATTCCACTGCATATAGCTTTAGAATAAATTGTTGCTTTAACACACAATTCATCGGATTAGTAAAAGTGAGACAATATGTGGTGCTTTTGGCAAAGTAGCGAATGAAATCCATCTTCCACAGAAACAATCAGTGTGACCTCATTGACCCTTGGGCGCATGTCACCCAACCCTGGGCAGCTCGCCGACCCACACCAGGTGACCGGGTGTTAGCAAGCCCTTTTGTCAAAACTTGAACAGGACACGTCCATCAGCGGCCCGGAAATTACCACTTGGAGAATGAGAGGAATCTGTGTTCTCCCAGAAACAAGGGAAAAGAGGGTGAGGCAGGATGGATGGCCAAAGATAGATGCTGACCTCTCCATCTGACCTCCAGCTCTATCATTTCGATCATAGGAATTTTCCTTATTTCCAGTTGCTGAAATTGTTTGTTTAGCGAGCCGCAATAGTGACGTTTGGAAAAGCGTTCCCAGACATCACGTGTGTTTTTCAGGATAATGTTACAGGAAATTTCCCCTTCATTCCTCACAAAAGACAGTGAGGTTATGACACATACGAAAAAGGTGCCAATGCAAGACTGAAAAGTGACCACACCCCTTTGCTTGCTGTACGCAAATAAAGTTTGTCACAGGGCCAAAACAAAAAGAACGTCAATTTACTGGCCAAGCCCAAAGACAAGCATCACCAATACATGTGGATCGTCAATCACTGCCTTCAAACTATTGAGGTCCAATCTGATGCTGTATAGCACAGGAGACTCATAAACGATTTGACATGCCAAGTGGACATTTTTTTTTGGGTGCATGTATCCGGCAAATTCGGCATAGATAAACCGCCATAACCAAAGTGGGTTTTAAATGATGTTGACCGTACAAACAGACATGCCGGGTGACTTTCTCGTGAGGGTGTCTAGCGAGGCATAAAAAGCAACCACACGGCAATTCGCTGTCTTTCGAGATGCTTTCAATCTGTTTCTGGATTGAAGGAAGAATCCGTGTGTTCTCAATGCCACCTCTTAACCCACAAATATTTGGGACAGCTCTCTGAGCAACAGCAAAACAAAAACAACTATGGCGGAGGAAGCTAGATGTGTTTTTTTTTTTTTTTTGTGTGCTAAATGTTGCACAACATTTAGCTTTTATTTTGTGTTGCTGGGGTGGCCTGGTTCGTGCATCGGCCTCCCAGTGTGTGGGGTTTCTCTGGGTAGTCCGGTTTCCTTCCACATTCCGAAAATATGAGTGACAGATGAATGGAACATTCTAAATTGGCCTTTGGTGTAAATGTGAGTGCAAAGGGTTATTTGTCTATTTATGCCCTGCGATTAGCTGGCAACCAGTTGCGGGTGCCCTCCACCTCAGCCTTGTGCCCATAGAGAGCTGGGAAGGGCTGATGAGGATATGCAAAATGTATGTAAAATACATCGATTGGTGAATGGGTCAGTGTTGTTGGGTCAATGAGGACTGAAACTGAAATGAGAACTGAAACTGAAAGGCCACATTTTAACTGCAAAAATGTGTCCACTCCATTGCCAGGGTTTTTTTGTCATTGTCACTTAAATTCCATGACTCAAAGAAGTGAGTTTCAGCGTGAGAAAACTTCGACTCTCTTCGTTCATCAGAAAAAGAGTTAATTCCTAAATTATATGGGTCTGGAGTTATATGAGCTTGAAATGAGGGTGACTGTCCAAAATACAATGCAATACATACATATGGGTTTCTATAGTGCTTTAATAACAGCTAAAGCTAGAACAAAGTGTGAACATTCCCAGAGGTATTCCCAGCGTTTTATCGGCACCCAAGCAAGAAAAAAAAATACATTAATTTGGGAATGGCGCACTACGTCATATTTTCAATTCCCCCCAAAATTTGTGAATGACTTACAATTGTTAAACTACACAACTTTTGATTTGTTCAGATTTCAAAAAAAGTTGGTAGTAGGGATGATTGACAGAATCCATTCCATCTGCCGTGATTCTAAAACATTTATTAACTTTACAGGCAATGTCAAATTACCGCTTTCACGTAAATCTGCTTTCTTAGTGCATGTACTAAATTCAACTCACATTCTTCTCCACATCCTTTGCCGAGGTTTATTCTATTCTTATTTGTGTGGCAAGAAAGCTAAAGAAAAGCAATTCAGTTCTATAATATTCCAATGGACGTAACATGGTTCTGCCATTTTTGTTCAAACATCATCAATGTAGTAACATTTTTCAAATTCCTTGTTTTTTTTTCTGTCCACCCATTCATCTGTCTATTATCCATGAATCAGTTTACTTCACCGCTAATCCAGTAGAGTTGAAGCCCATCCCAGCTGACTTCAAGCAAGAGGCAGCGGTAGGCTATACTCTGGGTTGGTCGTCAGCCAATTTCAGGGCATATACTGAAGCTCTCGCATCGAGCAAAGAATTGATCTTTGCTGACGTGCAAAAGACCAGTCTTCACACACAATTGAACAACAAAATAGTTACGTTACCCTTCGAACAGACTACATGACATCATTTGCATAATTGTAGGGATTAAATCAAGTTCACACAAAGTTATTGGCTACGTCACATTTTCTCTACAGTGCGGCAAGATGTTTGGACCTCCATATGTTACCATGATTTGTTACGTGATTAATGATAAACCATAAGCGGGGGAATATCAAAAGCGTGACTCCAGATTTCCCTTAGCTGAGTGGTGTTGATGTTGACAAACAGCTCATGTTTTCATTTCCAGATGTTCATTAGGTTTGTTGTTGTTTCACTTATGGGGTGTTCCCCACAGCTGTCTGAGATAACGTAATGCGGCAGACGAATTAACTCCTTGAACTCTGTTTTTGTAGAGAAGGCTGGACAGAGACGCTCATTCGCTCAAGCCAAAAAATTGGTGAATCTTGATGTTTGCTAGCCTAATCAAAGCTGCTTTTTGGAGTTTGCGGCATGAGGAGCATTCTGGTCTCAAGGTGTTTCATTTTGGCGGTAGCAATTATGAGTTTAGGGGCAAGCACAAAGATTTCTAGCTCTAGCCATCATATTGCGACTCGAGGATCAGATTTCTGAATCTGTGTAAACATCAATGAATTAATTGCATTCACATTCCTTCCAATTCCTTATAAATGACCTTTGACCATGCTTTAATCTAAAGTACAGGTTATATGGTGCATTTTCCACAGGTATACAGCTAAGGCCCATTTACGTCATCCAAATGAACCACTTTTTTGACGACATTCATCTCATTACTTTCAAAGGAAAACCTCAGTTCCAACTGGACTAATTAGTCTCCTACTACTCTGTCAAGTCTAAGCTAAATGATACATGGTCACAATAGGTCACCCAACCCTAACCCCCGAGCCCTTCCCCCAAACCCTAATCCACTAACCTGTAACCCCTAAAACCAAACCTAACCCCAACCCAGACCTCCACCCTATACCTCTAATCACCAATGTTCACCCAAATCCCTAACCTTGACCTCCTACTAAAACCAAACGTCTGTTTAGGCTCTCAGTCGTACATAACCACAAACACTAACCAGTCGTGGGAACCCACGATCCTAACCAATTTTAACCCCAACTCTAAACTTTATCCCTAAACCGCCTACTCCTAACCCGAAATTCAAAGCCTGACACCGAAACCCAACCCTAAACCACCGAACCACGAAAGCTAATTAATCTTCACCATATATATTAATCCACCCACACTGACCATGTGAAAGATATCTCGAGACGCTGTGGACAATATTTAGGTCCTATAAGAAAAATGCAATCTGCTGTTATGGACTGGCCACCAATTCCCCAGAATTGGAATATGATTTATGTATTCCTTTTTTTCCGTTTGGCGGGCATGCAACACATTGGAATCTGATGGTCATGCTGGACTATGTTTAGTCATTTTACACTCTAGGATAAGAAACCGCCCAGGGATTCCGATTCAATACAAAATATTTTCTCACAAGTGTACTCT
>NC_142743.1:20130406-20235406 GCF_051943395.1 Hippocampus bargibanti
GCTGAATATTCCGGAAGTCTAGTTTTTGAGTTGGTGACGAGTCCGTACGTTACGTCACTGAAGGAACGCCCCTGACCGAAAAAAGGACACATTGTAGCAGTCCTTTACATTTTAAGACTCGCGTTGAATATTCCGGAAGTCTTGTTTTTGAATTGGTGACGAGTCCGTACGTTACGTCACTGAAGGAACGCCCCAGACCGAAAAAAGGACATATTGTAGCAGTCCTTTACATTTTAAGACTCGCGCTGAATATTCCGGAAGTCTTGTTTTTGAGTTGGTGACGAGTTCGTACGTTACGTCACTGAAGGAACGCCCCTGACCGAAAAAAGGACACATTGTAGCAGTCCTTCCATCACGTCAAAGCATTTTGTGCACTTTGGTCCGAAAACGTCGTGTAGGACCAAAAAGAGGGCGAAGAGAGCAGAAGAGGGCGACAAAGCTCCATGTAAGGAAGTAATCAGCCTGTGGAAACGGGTTGATTAATTCCTTACACGGCTTTGTCGCTATGTTCTGCCTTTTTTTGGGTGCGACATTTCCCACCCCCGATGCCTCAAAATGGCACGGAATAAATTCTTTAATCGATTGCAAACATGTATGCTTTCTTCTTCAGAACTATTTGAATCATATTCATAACTAGATGAAGAAAACATATTCTCTGAATCTGAAGCCATTGTTTTGATTCTCGAGCAAGGAAAGACGTCTTGCCGTGACACCATGAACATGGGGGCGGGACCCTCTGAAACTGGCCACTTCCGGTTTCAAATTAAAGTACTTTTTAGACACTTTAAGTCTTTTTTATTGGTGTTTTGCATTTGACTAAAAATATCATAGTGCGTGTTTTGGGTATTTTAGTTGCTATAAAACGTTTTTCTGATGTCTGTTAGGAAACAAAAACGTGACGTCGGTTGTCCTTTAACTGCAACGATTATTTGGATGCATGGCAGAGGGGGTGAACACATCATATGCGTACACTTCAGCAAGGGGCTTATACATGAAAAAACGAAATAAATTAAATTTACTGATTGAAAGCAGAATAAGACAAGTGGAAATGTGTCACAGAAATGGGCTTGTTTCAGAACATTTTTTTACCATCAAATTGGCCAATAGAAACCTTCCCAATACCATAAAATCCTGTTTAGATTACATGTGCGAGGTGTTTCTTTTATGGTATTGGGAGAGCTGGTTCGAATCATTTTGAAATCCGATGGAATGCATTGGTAAATGGAATGTAATTAAACACCCTTTTCTAACGGACTTCAAACAGCCGGCTTGATCAAATCCAAGAAAGGATTGTTGAAAGGTGGTGACAAACCACAATTCGCTCAGATAAATAAAATTGAATTTTGGTCATTGCACGTTTCCTGGTAAGACGATTCATCCAGTAATGAGAGTAGTGGCTAGAATTTCATTCTTGTTAAATGACCGTGGAAAGATAAAATCAGCATGTCTGACAAACATCATGAACTCATTCACTGCCTTTCACAAATTTATTTGGTAATTGAGAATATGACGTCGAGCGCCATTCCCGAATTTGTTCGGGTTTTGTTTTTTCATGCTTGGGTGCCGATAAATCGCTGACCATGGCCTCTGGTAATGTTTTTTTCTTTTCGACAAAGGGGAGCATTTTCTTTTTTTCCATGTTAACGCTTTGTTTCTGCTTCAGCTGTTGTTAAATCGCTATATAAACCAATATGTATGTATTGCATTGCATTGTGGACAGCTGCCCTCATTTCAAGCTCATATAACTCCAGACCCATATACTTTAGGAATTAACTCTTTTTCTGATGAAAGAAGAGAGTCTAAGGTTTCTTCCGCTGCATTGAATGGTTATGTAGTCCTAAAACTCAATATTCTGTGGCTCCTGGAATTCAAGTGAAAATGACAAAAAAACCCTGGTACTGGAGTGGACACATTTTTGCACGTCTGGCAGTGAATGAGTTAAATGGCTCAAGAACAACCACTCCAATGTTGACAAAAAAAAACTTAATGACAACATGATGGCATTTTTACATTTTTTTTGGTGACAAACATTCCCAATGTGTTGCATCCACCTTCATAGAGACTTGCATTCAAAACATCATAGTAGTGAACGCAGTAAACACAGTTTTTGCACTGCAGGTAAGTCACCCCTTACCGTATATGCAGCCTGGTGTATATAATTAACTGTTTTGATCTTAACATGAACAGAAGTTTACTTCTGAAGACGGCCTACAGCAAGCCTCTCTTTACTTTTATGGGCCACGCGGTGCATATTGGTTAAAATGTTTCACTCAGTTTCTGGTTTCAAATTTCGGCTTGGGTCTACTGTGGAGACTTTTCATGTTGAATGACTGAGGTTGCATGTGTTTTATATGGGTATTGTGGCTTCTTTCCACATAACAAAAAATGCATTTTAGGTTCCCTAAATGATCTATATGTACTTTGGTATATCTGTTGTGTGCATAATTGCTTGTGTATTAAGCACTGATACAGCATGTGACCTGTCACTGGCTTGCGATCCTTCCCAGGTGCACCCGACCTCCCACTGGGATTGGCTCCAGTTTATCAATCGTTTGAATATAAAAATAAATAAATAAATCAAATGAATTAGAAGCTGGAAAATGCCTTCTAATTTGACATGGTCGTGAAAAAAGAGGAACGTTTCAAAATCTTGCTTCTGTTCCACTTTTAAACTACATAATAAGATCCATGTGTGCAAGCGCAGACACACATACACATCCACACCTGCATACGCAAACACACACCAACACACCCACGCACACACCCATGCCACACAAAGCCTTGCACCCAACCATAGTTAAGTGGAGTTTTGCAATGGTAACGAGGTGTTGTACATTTTTTCTGGTCTGCAGCATATGCAGTTGATTGCCCGCCATCCTGATGACTATAAAGCTTCCATTTTTCTGTTACGTTTTGCCACAGTGTATACTGTATTATGAACACATGTACTTTTTGTGTCCTTGCACAGGGTAGATCTGCGGCATAGTTCTCAGCACAGCCATTTTTCATTACCATTTCCTCAGCAAGGCCTCTCGATGCCCTTGTGAAAACTGACCCAATCATGAGCCAACCGTCCACAACTCATGCTGTTTAATGACCCTTTCTATGGACGTCTCCTCCCATGGAACTGTTTTTTTTTTTCAAACTATGGATGGGCAATAATGTTTCAAGCCCTACCGAAAAGAGTGACAATTTTCTCATTCTTTCCTCGAACAGTAGTGCAACATATGTAAAATTGAAGTGCTTTGCTGTCCCCATGTGGTTGGTTTTACACACTTACCACAAGTAAGTTATTTAGGCACAGTGAAAGCAGACAGGTGAATGAATCTTTCACAAAAATGTGTTTTTATGTATAAAAATGCGTTAAATACATCCGTTTCCGATAGTCCTTGTCTTCAGACGGTGGGCCAAGCGCACTATCCGGACGTCTTTCTCCATGGCCTCACTGGACTCCTCCCATGCCTCGATGACCACCGCAGCTGCATTCCGCTTGGTTGGACAGCATCTACCAGTTGTCTCCGGAGTCCCGCTGGCCAACAGGCTGGAGAGGACTCCTTAATTCAGCTTGATGGCCTCCCTCAACGAGTTTTGGGTTTGCCAGTACAACAGGCACCGATTACTTTACAGTTGCAACTATGGTGAGCCCCTCTCCCATCCATGTGTCCTAAATATGCGACCACAAGTCCAAAGAAAGGAGCGTCAGCGCAGATGCATGTGGAACTGTCGCGGCTTGGAACTGAAGCGGATTTACGTGGGTCAGGAGATGTGAGATTCTCTTTTCATCAATGGATGCTACAGCTTCATGTTGGCTTTCAACGTTTAGCTTGTAGCAGACGTGCACATTTCACCATGATCCACTGGTGAAAAGGACGCTTTGATACTCTCCTATTTCATATTGATGTGCTTCATGCGACGAAGAGGGGCCCCAAAGTGCTTAAGTTTGAATGACTGTCGGTGTCTATGTGTTGTCATATTCGTTCCTATTTTGTTTTTTTTTTGTTCCTTTGACTCATGTTGGCGCTGTGAGAGTGGCTGCCTTTCCAGCAGCTCTTCTATTTTGCTTTTCTACTTCTTTCTTTCCTTTCATAACTTTGCTGCTTTGAAATATCATTTTCTCCATTGTGAGACTAGTAAAGGCGAGAGTATCAAGTTTTTTTTATTGATTACAGTTTTTTTAATGACTAAGTGGCTCAAAGGACCCATTAACTTGATGAAAACAAATTCGCCATCCAAACGGTTTGTGTCTGTCTCCCCCAAGTGGCAATTTGTAAGAATGAAGCTCTGCGCAGAAGCCACCTACCTCACTCTGGAGCTTTCCTTTTCGGTCCGGGAGGCTGCGTCCACTTCTTTTTTAGTCGGTCGACGTTAAGACGGGGAGAGAGGGGGGAGGACGCAGAATGGCGGCCGTGCCGTGCTCTAAGTGCACGGCAGAAAGAAAAGGCTTTCGGCGGGAACTGGACTCGTGGCGATACAAGCTCATCCACTGCGTCGGTATGATTTTCGTGTTGTTTATATGCTTCCAAAAAAATTAATACACCGCGCGGAGTGTCGGTCTGACATGAAAAGATTTGCTCCACCCGGCTATGTTACTCAGTAGCTAGTAACTAGCACGGTGGCGAGCTAGCAAGCTAGCGCCAACCTCATAGGTGGGCAACAACTTAAAATGACAGGCTAGGATGTACCAGCTGCTAATTGACATATTCTCTTTGTGCTCTCAACAACGCCCATAAACGACTTGTTTTGGACCTGTTACTGTATTTAAGAGTACTCCACACGATGCATACAAGTCAGTCGTGAAAAATGCCATTAGCTCTTTGTAATTGATTCTCAAGTCTTATTGTGCACCGGATAATTAGAAATGCGAAGAACCTGGTAATATTGGGGGAGGGGGATTACGGCCAGATAAAGCAGCTAAAACATACTTAGTATACGAGAAGACTCATTTCAATCGTTGTGTCGTAGCCTTCTTAAAAAAAAAAGAATGGCAACGTTACATAGTACTTATGTGTTTAAGAAATAATAAGTGTGTGACATTTCTAAGGCTATTTAGTAAACAGGACAGTAGTCGTGCTGACTAAGACTAAATTGTTGTAGCATAGTTGCACCGTCTTTAAATATTATTTAAGAATTTGAGTATATTATGTTTTATTTGTGTGCTTTTATGTTGCAGGGTTTGAAAGCATTCTGGAGGGAATATATGGGTCTTTCCTGGCAAGAGACCTTAACTTGTTTGATGGTGAGTCTTTAACTTTTTTTTCCATAGGTTACTTGTTGAACTATAGTATTTTTGCACAAATACGTGCAAAAATGCAAAAGAAAACTGTACATAGTTGAACTATACAGTTTTGAATATAATGATAATTCCCACCCATTGTATCACAGCACATGGTGGTTAACCGGATAGTGCATTGGCCACACCTTGCAGAGGTGCGGGGTTCGATTTCAATTCCGGCCTTCGTGTGTGGAGTTTGCATGTTGGACGTGAATGTGAGCGTAAATGGTTGTTTGCCCATTTCTGCATTACATTGCATTACAACTGCCCAAAGACCGCTGGTGTAGGCTCCAGCACGCCCCCCTGTACATTGTGAGAATAAGATGATCAGCAATTCGATGGATTTATTGCAACATATCATTCTCTTGAGAGGTGTAGGAGGAAGTTATCAAATTTTATGTAATTGGTCAGAACGTTATTTATCTACTCGGAGCAGCATATGTTTGTTCACCATTCTACGCGAGCGAAGTATAGTGGCAGGCAGAACAATTACATTATCTTCCGCAAATGGCGGAATCAATGCAGTGGCTCACAAAGGTTGCGAAACACTGCACGGGTAGTTAGATACAGCCCATTGTCTGAATTCCTTTTTTGTTGTCGTTGGCTTTCAGACTGTGAACCCGAAGAGGTGGTTGACTGGTCTCCAGAGGAACACTGCTCTCAATGCTCATTCTGCAACCTTCCTCTGGAAAAACTCAACGTAAGAATTGGATTGGCGATTGTTCTTAACTTATTATCCAAGTAGTGCATTTTCATGTGTGTTCTCTTTATTTTCTTTTTAATTTTGTTATGTTTTTATAGGATCCGCCACCTGCAAGCGCGTCACCCCTCTCCTCCCCCTCTGATTTTTCTCCATGTCAAGCTCCAACCATTTCTGAGAACAACCACACAGCTCACAAGTTCCTTCAAGCTGTGTTCCACAAAAAAGGTGAGTTTGACCAGACAAATTTGGACACAACGTCTCATTCAGTTTTGAATTCCTTGAGTCAGACTGTCTAAGATGTTTGAACTGTTGGGGGCAACGTTTTAAGCAAGATTGTATCTTTATAACTTGTCCTACATGCATGTGGACTTAAATACGTTTAATTTCCTGTTATTTGTTCATCATAATCATTTTCCTTTGATAGAATTCTGGAATGACATTTAAAAAAAGGCTTTTTTTGGAGTTACAATTATAAATTCAAACAGAGCTAAATGTTCACAGTATTTGTTGTAGATTGTCAAATTATGCAGAAGTTTCGCATGAGTTGGTCATTGGAAATTCTGTACAATTTATCCGAGAATTTTAAGTCAGAATTCTGACTTGTAAGGCATTCTTAGACATGTAAATTGTCCTGAGATAGTGAACATTTTTATTGTAACCAGTTTAATTCCCTTGGACAGATGTGTCTCCGCTCAGTGATGCCAATATTCCTCGGATTGCAGAGGAGCTGATGAAAAAGATGATACACCAGTTTGCCATGGAGTATGCATCCAAGTGCCTACTCCACATCAATTCAATGGATGTTACAACCAGGACCTCTTCGCCTTTATCTGAAACATTAGATGCCCCTTTGGACCTAACCATAAACCAAACTCTGGATGTAATAGAAAAGGAATCTGATATAGGTTAGTGGCAATCTTTAAAAATCGAAATTAAGTTGTGATTCCGGGTTTTGTGTTTAAATATTGAACAATGTGGCTTTTGACATGGATTTGTGTGGAGCGATAGAATCATTATCTCTGAACTTGAACTTTCTTGCAGCAGATGGGGTGCTTGACCTTTCCAAAAAGAACGGCGCCAGCTCCACAACCTCGTCTAACATCAAAGCCTCAGGGTAAGAGGTTTATTACAAATCAGACTTCTTATTTGTACTCAATTGGTGGTATTGAACTGAGTGGAAGTTGTGCTATGACAGTTCGTATGTAATGACACCGATTTGACGTGGTACAGGTATTTTGTTAATTTGTCAAAATGTCTTCTCCAAAAGCAAACGAGTGGCAATTTTCTCCCAATCATTTTAGTTGGGCAGCTAATTACGTTTTAGATTCTTGATGGGTAGTGGTCTACTTTGAATTTTGGTTCAATGGGGTTAACTCTTCTATCTCTTGAGCGGTAACGTCACAGCATTGACACAGTATGTTAACCAATGCCAAAAGCCCAGGATTGTGCACTGATGAGCCGACTTTCATTACAATCCATTTTCTTTTCAACCAATCCAGTTATGAATCTGATTCCTCCACTTAACGCGTACACGATAAGACTGTCACTGAAGGATAACAAAACTGCAGCGGCAACACCCTGTCTGTGTGTAAGGGTCCACACAGAGGCTGCTTACGGGCATGCAAAAACAGGCAGTGATGTTACCAACAAGGCATAAAGGAGTGGACCCTCCCCTTCCCCCAAATCACACCAAATCTCCATCATCTCCATCCTGACCCTGCTGTTTGGTCCTCCCATCCCTAGGAGGCAGCTCAGGCAGAAGGAGTACATTGAGAGGAGTTTGGAGCTGTCTGAGGGGCTGCTGTCCAAGGCCTTGAAGGATATACGCTCAGGAAGACTGCAAGAGCAGCGCGCTGCATTGCTATACGGAATTCCCCTCCACACTCTGAGGCAAGGCCTGGAAGACGGGTCAGAAAGGCGCTTGGGAGCACCGCCACCGGCGTCACAAAGCAACGGAGATTTCAGGAAGGAAATGACATGCTACAGCACGATGTCATCGATGCTGGGCGGCGAAGCCCGTCTCCTTCTGCAGAAGGTGGCGGCTTGGGCTGAAATTGGTGGCGACGCAGAGGAGAATGGAGAGCTCAGTTTACCGCCATCCTCCCTCCACTTGTATCAGTCAAGTGGTGGACAGAGGACCCTCCCCCACACTTTTCCCCAACTCAGGGATGCTCTCCAACCCCCTCCGAGCCCCAATCCCAGTCCCGAGGCACCCGCAGCCCTTCGTATCCCTCAGGTCCGCTCCATGTCCAATCATGTCAGGTTAGCCCCAGTTGAGATTCACGCTGCTCCTGAAAACCGCCGTACCTCACCGACGGATGTTGCTGCCAACGTATTGACCACCACTGCCAGACCATTGTCTTTCGTCAAACTCAGATCACCTTTCCTGCCACACGGCTGCGCGGGAAGTGCCAACCAGTCACCTCTTCGCCTGATACAGCGCTGTTCCTCTCTGGATGATTCCGAGGAGGGAGCAGACCGCCGCGACAAAGACAAGCAACCGAGAAAGAAACGCGGAAGATACCGCCAGTACGATCACGAACTGATGGAGGAAGCCATCACCATGGTGACGGCCGGCCGCATGAGCGTATCCAAAGCTCAAGGAATATATGGGGTACCCCACAGCACACTGGAATACAAAGTAAAAGAACGCACTGGAACCCTGAAAAATCCACCCAAAAAGAAATCTGCCGGCTTGTTCTCGCCCGGTTCCACTAACTCAGGGACTCTTGTCTCACCTGCTGCTGCAAATTTCTAGACAAAGATAGAAAGAAAGAAACACGCGCAGACCTCAACTCTTGAACCTACCACCTCATACAAGATAAATGTTTTCATGGGATCTTGTTAACGCAACACATGCCTTTACAAATATATGGAAATCTCATTCAGGTTAAACTGTGAGTGTGTTTTTGAACGGCATACTTTCTGCTGTGTTTCTGTGATTTGGTCCTGGACTTTAATGGAACCATCAATGTGATAGTGGGTACTCTGGCCTGGTGTTTTCTATTTAAAGGAATTATAAAGAAATATTTCTCTGGAAATGAATTTTATGTTTGAAGACAATCCCCAAAAATATTTATGATGGAATAGAATAGATGATTGGTTTTAGTTCTGGCATATGTTCCGGTTTACGGTCACTTTTTTTGCTCTCAACCACCCATCAACAAAATATGAGTTAATATTTTCCAAGATCAAATGACTGAAACACAGTGATAGTAAAACAATGACTCCAGTGTTAGTTAGCTGTTAGGAAAATAAATAGGTTCTTCAGGTTTGACTTAATTCTTATAGCTCCTTGTTAATGACGCAATGATGATTGTTATTTGCAGCTCTCTCTCTCTCTGGGTATCTGACCATGGCCATTGAAGTGACTTAGAGCCATCATAACAATAAACTCTTGTTGTAATTATTGTTATACACCTCTGCAAGCAGGAAGATTGTATAGTGAGAACTATTTTAATGTATGTTTTTGTTGAAAAGACGAGTGTTTGAAAAAAAAAAGCCATGTGTTGTCTTTAGTTGTTATTTTTCCTCTTTCTAGTGGGAATGCATTTTGTGTAGCATGTTTTCTAATGTGCACTGATGAGCTCGGGTATACTATGTTATTGTAAATGTGTATTGTTGAAGATGTTTTATGACCTCAGATATTGACTAATGTTGCTACTGTAGCTGCATTACTGTACAACCTCATACATGACTGCTGCTTCAAAACGTCTGTTTGACGGGACCATCTGTTCCGCACAAGTGTGCAGTTTATTTCGATAGTGATTGGGAGATGGCATGCAAAGATGACTGTGTATTTTGTGTATAGCTCAGTTGGCCAAATTGTGATTACCTTATTGTGGTGATGGCTGGCAGTGAGACTCAATGTCGTCAAGGACCCACAGGCTTCTGTTCTTGGAAATAGTTTCACTGAATGGTTGTTGTTGTCTTTTCTTTTCTTGTCTTGTCTGTCCTTGAGATGGACTGATCTCTGGTAACCGCTGCAAGAGCGATAATACCAAAGCAACAGTTCATTTGGGGGTTGCCAACAACAAGGTGTTTCTCTGTTTGTTTGCTGTGATATCAGCCTGCGCGCCTCTCTAACCTCTGCCACATATACCTCTGAACTTAATTTGCCAAGAACCCAGTGTCTTGATTTGTTCATATGTATTCCAATTTTTGGCGTAAGTTTCTAACGGTTCTGCCTTGATTTTGCCACCAGGGTTACAGTCTTGTTTATCTTTGGTGTGCTTTAAATGAGAAGACCGATCAGATGCTACTCTGATACCGAATATCTCCTCTTCTGAATGTTCTTGATCTTTCCTCGAAATAAGTGGCTGTGATTACACCACACCACAAGACTTTTTTTTACGTTGCTTGCTACTGTATGAACAACTCTGTCAAAGCTGAACCACGTCTTGACAGCTGAGCGATTCATTGCAGCACATTTGAGATTACAATTCTAATTATTTTCCCAGTTCCGTGCTTGTAAATCTTAACAGAATTCTGCCATTTATGCATACGTGTTCTTGCACTATAAAAAGGGTGTCAAACTCATTTTTATTGTGGTTACTGCATAATTAGAAATTTTGGTACTGGCTTGAGCTCGATCATGCGGGTTGACATGATTTGCTTCTGCCGGCCATATAAAGTAATGTGGCGGCCTTGAGTTTGACACCTGTGCACTCTATGGAATTCAAACCATGTCTCTGGAAACCGGTTGTGTGCTACACATTAGTTCGTTTATGCTTCAAAGCTGAGTTTTACTAGTTAGTTGTAGATGTTGATTTGTAAAAGAGCACTTAAATTTAATGTCAAATGTGTATTGCAAAAATTGCATGAATGTTTTGAAATGTTAACCCACTATATTTAATTTAATACCCAAATGAGACCCGTGAATGTTGTGATTTTGTGATTAGTAGAAAAGGAAGATTAGAATGTAACATTTGGAAAAACTCTTGCAAGCCCAAACATAAAGCACTGGGTAGTACATAATTAGTTTGTTTTAATTTCACTGTACATTTTCACAATAGCGACACAATTAGTCTTGCTCATATTTGTGTATCTATAAAGGCTAAAAATATTTACCAGCATATCTACTGGTAATGTAACGATTGCATCATACCTCATACAGGCATCTTAAAAGTGCTGGATTGAATTTAGACTGTCCAACCCTGACCAGTTCTGAATTTAAACTTAATCTAAGATTTTGGAAATTGTATTGCATTTCAAACATGTTATTTACTCGTGTTTAGTTGGAAATCTTTGTCATGACCCAATTTAACTGGTGACTTGAATATTACTTTGTTTATCTGTTAAGATTGTTGGTCAAAGTGCTGTACAAAATAAGAGGTTTGAGCGTTTCTACAATCATTCCTGCTGTGTTTAGCAGAATGTTAATTTGCCTTCTGCAACTCAATAAAACAGGTCTAAAAAACTGCCAACTTGTCCGAATTCTTTATAGATTCAAATTCGAGGTCAGCCTGGTAATGTTCCAATATATTTGTGGGCCTTCTCTATCTGTGCGTTTTAATTATCTGGTGACTTGGCAAAATATATATATTTTTTGATTTTCAGCAGTTAAATTTGGGTAAAAGCATTTATATTATGCAAGATTGTATACTGTTATTGAGTGGCGTTTTTCGTTTAACAACGGCTTTGTGAAAAGCCTGAAAATAAATGTTGTAGTAAATGTTAACTGGAAAGAGTGCTCTACTGGTTCATCGGTCACCTCATTTTATTGGCTAAACAAAAAAGCGTGGATTTTGATGTTCTGTAATGTTGAACCCACAAAATGGACATAGGCAATTAATGTTCTGCATTTTATTATATGGCTAAGGGTTGAGGACTCGACAAATTTTAGTCACTTTTCCATGAATAGGCCAAAATGTTATTCGTCCAAATAGGAATTGGGAGAAAACAATTATTAGTTGGGCCTTACTAAAAATATTGTACTCAGTCAGACTCTCGGAATTCTGTACAATTAAGTTGTTCAAAACAACAAAGTAATTCCTTTGTATTTTGCCCCTAGCTGCCCATCTACTGTGGATGAAGAATTGGAAGATTTAGAACAGAGGAAGCACCAACCGCAATCTGCATTGGATGTTGTCCTTCGTTCCCTCTGCCCTGCTCATTGTTCCTTACTCTACCAGATGCTGAAGTTGGCACACAAGGAAAATTCTCTCTCACAAACTGCCCACAAACACATTCCAACAGAAACTCACGGCTGTCACTGTGGATTACGTGTAGATGATGATGCCCATAATGAGTATGAAGCAGGAAGGTTCAACTCTTCACCTAATTGTGGTCATCAAGATGGTGGAAGTACGGGGGGGCATCCAAGAGACTTGCCTTTCAACAGCTGTGAGGGTGGAGTGCCTTTGCACCTAAACGATGACTGTGTGCAAAATTTTAGGAGACATACATGCACTACTAATTGCCATAAAAAGCACCACTGTACTTCTAGCCAAGATCCGCCTTCAGATCACATCAACAATTTAACTTGTTCATTTGGTCCCTGCTCTTCCATCCGCTGTCTTCAACATCCCCACACTTATTTATGCGTTACAAAAACACCTACGTGACCCATCTTAAGACAACAGAAGATATTGAACATCCTCCTCCTGTCCTAGATAGGGAGCAGAGCCCTTCTCCACCACCCCTTTCTCCAATCTCCTCAGATATTGAGAAATTAAACAATGAAATGCCACCGTCCCTGCTCCACCATAACCAGGAGGAGGAAGCTGCCCACATGGTTAAATATCCTCCAGGAAGGTGCCAGGAGGTTGCCGTTGATGCAGCAAAAACAGTGGAGCTTGTTGATTCTTTAACTCCAAGAAATAGCCAAGCTGAGAAGAACGCAAATGTGACTTCACTGCAGGATGTTGTGAACCGCTTCAGCGACAAAATTGATACTATCAGACCTCCAGAGAAGGACCCATCTCTGCCCTTGTCACCCATTGATGCTTCTGAACAGGGGCAGCTGGACTCCCCGACCGACCAGAACTTGAAATTTCCTGCTGATGCCCTTCTGACTGAAATTATCACCACGGTGCTTCATACAAGCAGCGCCAGCGACTATAACCTCAGTGAGCTCTTTAACCGGCATGATGACAAAGATCCCAAGACACCAAATACACGCTTGCGCCGCCGTCAAGAAGTGCTTGCTGCTTTAGCCGCACCTGCCGATGGCGCCACTATGCGAAGGCAAAGTTTGCAAATCAAACGAGAGCTTGCAATGTTTAACGTGCCTTACAATAGGAGAACGTCACAAGCAGCTAAGAGATCAAAATTAAAAGATTGTGATTGTGCTGTAAATACATGTCGCACTTTGTTGGACTCAAACGTGACGGCGGATGAGGAGAGAGAAACAGAATTAAATACGGACTATCAAAGAGTTACGGGGGTACTGCTGAATATTATCACTCCTCAAAGTAACATGAGTAAAGTCAAAGATGATGAAACTAAGGAAAGAGAAATATCTATTGATGAAAGCGACCCAAATCAAACAATGTCCAATGACCCGCAAACAAAATTGTGCAACCATTGTTCGCAAGATGACAATGAACAGTCACAGGTGAGAAATCACCAAACTGACAAGGTGAATGCACTATATGATGCCATACTTCTTGAAAATGCCAGGTCCGGTCAAGGCAGTGACACTGATGGATCCGTTGAAGATCAAAATCATTCTACCATTACAGGTAGTAACCAAGGTCAAAAATCCCCCACCAATGAGTCAAAGAGGTCACGGAGAAACATCGTCCCTCCACAGAGGTTCTCCTCTTATGTTACAGAAACTAAGAAGGCACTCTTTGCCGCTTGTTTCTCTGAAAGTATATTCAATCAGAGAAGTAATACTAAAACTTTTTTCAAAGCAACCACCTCAGAGGCCTTATTAAAAAATATGGATGGCAATGATGCCCAACTTGAAACAAAAACCAAATCATCTAATCTCCCAGATGAATTGTCATCAATTAGTAGAAAAGGACACTGTTCATCGCAAACAGAATCAGGAGAGCACAGTCGGGACGTGCAACAAATTCAAGCAGTCGAAAAGACGATATCCACTGCCAGACCAACAGAAGAAACCCAACCACATTCAAAAAGACTATCAGTCAAGAATTCCGCATCAAGAAGGCTCCAATACCAAAATGTCAGGATTACTACCAGGTCTTCTACCTGTGATCACAATTGCTGTACCTCTCCAGTCCAGTACGCTAGCCCAATCAGGTTAATGTTTGTAAAACCGGTAAAGAACAAAGAAGGTATTGTATATAGTCTGAAGTCGGCATGGTCTGGATCAAATGCACAAGCAGAGGAAGCCTTTGATCCCTACAAAGAGTCCTCCTGGGAAGGGACACCAGAGAAGAACAAAAGCCAGATGACTGAATGTGCCGTGCCTCACATCAGTCCTACTCACAACTCTACTACCTCTTCTCTTCAATATGTACTACCCCCAACAAAATTTTCTCCTTCATGGCGAACAAAGTCAGGTTCTTCACCAGCCAGGCAAGTGCTCCCAACACCGAGGTCTGCTTCTCCCCCAAAGTTGGGATCCTCACCCATCAAGTTGTTTTCCTCATCACTGGAGTCTGCCATATCACTAACGTCAAGTTCTTCATCAACTGAGTTAGCTTCTGGTCCATTTATGCCCTGTTCTTCACCAGCTACATCCCTCTCCTCACCTAAGACGACACCCAGAAAATGCACTCCTTCACCAAAGTCTACCTCCCCCAAAATAGCGTTGAAGAGATCGGGTGAAGGTACACCACCTAAGAATCTATTCGGAACGGCGAGCCGATCACCAGGCGACTTGCAATCATTCCATGAAATCACTCCTCTGAAGCGACGCCCAGGGCGACCAAAGAAACTGGGGCCACGCCTGGAGCAGAAAGCCAAGCGACCAATCGGACGACCACGTAAACAGAAGCCTGAACATGCAACGACAGGGACAAACGGAGCAAATGTATCTGCAGACCCAGAAGACGATGTCAACAAGAACCTGAAAATAACTGTTGTCTACGGCCGTTCAAGGAGAAACAAACGAATGGTTTCTGAGAGCTTCGATCAGCTCCAAACAGAATTCCGAGACGCTTGTCGAACAGTAGGTCTAAAAAACAATGTGAATGGAATACAAAACTCAAAAATAAATGTAGCTCATCTCAAAATGGGATCACCAGAATTTACTGAGGGGTTACATTCTTCCCACTCTGTCAAGGAAGCTCCAAAGCACCCGAGCAGTAAGATTAAATGCCATAAAGGAGAGAAGGTTTTACCTTTGAGGAAACCGGGTAGACCAGCTAAAGTGAAAATCTCCGGCATCTCTGTCACTGTTACCACAGTTTCGCCCAAGCAACGTAAAATTTTGATCGAGAAGGATGCTCCCGATCCACAAAAGAACAGGAAAGCACTACTCGCAATCATTCAGAGTAGCAAAGAGTCCAAGACAGTCAGTTGTGAATCAGTTAGCCACAACTTGCAAATGGAGGAACAAAGACAATCCGAAACCAAACTGAGTAACAATGGACTCAATCAGCCTTTAGCTGTGCGTCATTCCAAAAGGGTGAGCAAGCCCTCAATGTATTTTTTGCATGCTGTTGCCACCTCCACAAATCGAGCATACAGTCATAGTAATGCCCTGTTACGGCGCTCCAAACAACTCCTGCTGAGCAAGGCTTGCAATGGAAGAAAACAAGAAAAAGAGACGCGAGGAGACCATTCCATGGTGAAATGGCACCGTTGCGAACAGGGCCGGAAGAACATTTCGCAGGCTCTCACTCGAGCGGCGGGCGTTTCTTTAGACTCAATCTTTGCTCCAGAGGAGACACTTCCCTGGTGGGCAGCTTCCGCTGAACAGGAGACCTTGAACCAAGCGCTTGCCAAACGTATTCAGGTCATGTCAGACACCTGGGTCTCAGACGCCGCGGAGAACCACAGGGTAGACTTCCACTACAAAGTCGACGCCGGAGGAACCGAGTCATCTGTCGTGAGGTCCAAACATTCTTCAATGGTTCAATCACTGTTCAACTGCCCTCCTTCTAGACCCAGATCATGTAGCATGCGGCAACTCGGCTCTTGGTTTATGGAGACCACGGAGACGCAGTCACTGGCTATCGTCAAGAAGACGAGCGCTCGCAATCGTTACGAAGTTATGCACTTCCCTCGCACTACCAGCAAACATGGCGTCAAGTGCCAAAGTCCTCAAGCGGAACGACTTCAAAGATATCTCAAGAAGTTTGCCAAAATGTTACCAAAGAGCCCTGCCCAACATGAAAAGGCTCAAAAAAGGTTGATGGAAATTGACGAAGCTCATTCAATTCATAACATTAGACAACGACTCTGGAGTCGTAAGAGTAAAAGGGGTGTGCCCATTGGAGGCGCGAGATGGTGGCATCACTTGGGCAAATACCAGGCGGCACGACGTCGGGCAAAGAGTCGTTTCCAGACCCGACAAGAAAGGGAGTGTGCAAAGAAGAAAAGAAAAACACAAATAACTGCACGTGGGTCAGAAGTGGCAATTGATATTAAACCAAAATTGGAAGCTCAGAAACCAGTGAAACATGAGTTTTCTGAACATTCGGAGAACAGTTCTAAAGTCCAATCTGAGGAGGCTGTGAGGACATCAAAAAAGCAAAACATCCACTCTAAAGCCTGGAATCACGAGACCCTGAAGGAATGTCGGGTATTTTTGAAAAAGATCAACTCTCCAGACAACATATCAGCAGAGGAATGGGACTGTTGTACCGTGACACTGGATAAGTCCGCCTCTGCATTTGTGATTGCGAGAAAGAACAGACAACTGGTAGAAGTCGTCAAAGCTGTGAAAAGAAAAGGCCATGCAAATGGCATGGCTGCATCTACAAAACTGATAGATTCACCACGTGAATCGGTCCAGAAGCTGGACGAAATGCCTTTGGGAACGCAGAATGGCAAATGTCCTAGCCTTGTGTCTTCTGAACCTCCACCAGCAAAAAAGTTGCGACAATCGCGGATGAAGGGCTTAAGTGGATCAAGGTGGTGCGACTTTGTGCTTGGTAAGTATCATCCTTCCTAGGTGCAAAAGCCACTTCACAAAACCGAAAGTGTACGCCAGCCAGAACCATCTGGAATTATGTTTCTTTTCTGACAGGAAGCTAGATGACACACAATGCCTTCGTCCTTCGTGGGAATTGGACCGTGGTGCTTTGTGGTGCCTTTGGACACTGAGCTGACCGAGCGGATTGGTCGTTACACTACGGCTCAGTCTTTCCCTCAGCAATTATGTAGCAGTCTAACTTAAGAAAAACTTGATGTTGCACTATTTTTCTATATGTAGAGGAGATTTGACTTTTTTAAACAAAACAGGTTATTTTATAAATCATTCCTTGTCCGCAGAGCTGTCAGTAAGACCAAGGTCGACTGCATTAAGACGGCATTTTGCCTGAGAAATACCTCATCACTTTCCCCTGAAACTCAGAAAACACATAATTAGACACTAGTTATTTCATATGGTTTTCAAAATTATTATTGCTCCCCCACCCACACAAGTATTTGAGATATATTGATCGTACACTCTAAACTTATCTATCTACATGTCGATGCCAGGTTATGACAGCTTGCCTTCAAAAACAAGGAATTGGCATCATGCAGTTTTTCCCCCCTTTGCATACTTTATTTTTTGTTCTTGTTACCATTAAGTGTTGTTTTTGTCATTTTCACCCAAAGCATTTGCTGTCACAAATGGGACACTGTCAGCATTAGATGTACTTCTTGCACTCATCTCATTTGTGATTTGGAATCCCACTTTTCAGATTCCTCCCCCATATTTTGCACAACCCACGTTCCACTACCAGCACCTACTGTACAAGTAGAGAATTCTACATGGTGCAATACAAACCCAACGTTTTTTTTCTTTCCTACGGAGATATACATGTAGTTGATATTTTATTACTGACAGATGGATGTACACAATGGCCTGGATGTCACTTTCGTGGTCGCCATGTAGATGTACAAGGTGGCCAGTAGAGGGATGGGCATTGAATTAGAACACAATTTCCTAGAATGACTCAAATTATTTTAATGGGATGGGAGAAGTGCTGTGTGGCATGTCTGCCTTGCAGGGCAGAGGTTTGATTCGGGGCTCTGTGGCCTTCCCTAGTGGAATTTGCATCTTCTCCCCATGGGTGTCACTGGGTACTCTAGTTTTCACCCACATTTAAAAAAAGATGTGCATTGTAGGTTAATTGGACAATGTAATTTGTCCACAGTTTAAGTGTGAATGGTTGTCTATTTGTGCACTGCGACTGGCTGGCAACCATTTCAAGGTGTAAACAGCCTACTGGCAAAACACAGTTGGGATAGGCTTTAGCGCGGCCACTACCCTTGTGAAGGTAAGTGGTTTGGATAACGAATGGATAGATGGGAGAAGTGTAGTCTGCATGTTCTAAGCTCATTTTTCAATGTCAGTATTGAATATAATAATGCTGCCTGGAGCAGTTGTCCATGGTGTAGTTCAACTTGTTGCTAATGTCGTTTAGATGGCAAACTGATGGTAAACTAGCGCAGTCGATTTTGAGCCGTGTTTCAAAAAATTCTTTGTTAGTTCATTCTGCCCATCCCTGAACATTAAGGTCATCAATCTCAAACGATAGTAATTTTTCTTATCAAAGCATTAAATGTTTTATTTGAATGTTCAAGGATTATATCCTGTTCAAATGCAGTTGAGAGATGTTGGTCTTTCAAATTCCTGCTTCATTTTCCCTTCTATTTACACCACGAAGCCTCCAGAGACTACAGAGTAGGTCCACTGTGCTTTCCGTCCAAGATGTATGAATGATGACTTAACACAAATCTTGGATGGAACTTAAGTTTGACCCTCCCCTTTCTGTAGTGAGATGTATTTTAAACTGTATCTCTGTACAAAAGTAGCGTGTGCCTGATTAACCAAGTATTGGGAGGGGGGGGGGGGGGGTAACCTGCTAAAAAGAATCTGGTGCTAAACTTCTGTTGTATATTTTCTTGTGGTTTTATACTGACCTTTACATATATAACTGACTGTATTTGGAGGAATAGAGGTTTGTTTTTCTGAAATTTCCAATGGGCATCAAGATAAAAATAATTATCCAGGACACAGTCAACGTGGCATAAGATCAAGACTACCTGCCATAGGTGGAAATCTGTGTAAGACTACAAATGGAATTTTTGAAATCTTGCAACCAATAACATGTCCAGAAAAAAAATTGGTACAAGATGCTATCAGCTCTCCAATTTAAGATTAGGAAATGTATACACCTATTTAAGTGTTGTGTAGTTTTAACTACATTTTTTGAAAAAAATAATAATAAATCAGTGATGAAAATCCTCCACATTTTCTCCGAATTACGATTTTTCAATTTTCATGAAATTTCCTTAAGAAAATTGAGGAAAAGAGGCCTAAAGTTAATCCGGATATCAGTTGACAACATTGAACGAACATGCGTTGGATTTTGTTGTTTAGCCATGTTGAGGCACGAACACTAGCAATAGTAATAGCACCTTTGCGCCCGCATTCTCATCTATAATCATTATATATACAGTAAAGTCTCGTTATATCGATATTCAAGGAAGTCCGAAAATATATATATATATATATATATATATATATATAACGAGACTTTACTGTGTGTGTGTGTGTGTGTATATATATATATATATATAAAATCACACTTGTATTTTCAGGAAAGTCCACTTTCATCTCTGAAAAATAAACTCAATTCAAAGGCTATGACTAAAGCACTATCAACTGTAGATTTAGCAATAATAAATGAATAAATAAAAGGAGGCAATCTGCACTGACCTTTATTCTGAAAATACTTCAATGATGGCAAATGCCAGCGATATTTGATAGAATATAAAATATTGCCTTACTGTATTCTGAGCGAGTCAGCGAATCTTTGCACAGAAGCCAACTGTGGGGAACATAGTTAAGATAAATTGGCCTCTTGGTTGAGGAGGGGATTGAGATCTAATTTTGTCTTCTCGATAGCTGCGATCTTGGCCCTACGAGACGGTCGCACCCCAGGAACTGGGTCTGGAACATTTTCTCCATCGCTGCATTTAAGAAAAAATAGGTGAAAATACACGAGCTTGATATGACTATTTGAAGAAATAAAGGAAAGCCTCACCTCTCCTCCGAAGACTCTGCCCTCTTGCTTGCCTTTTTGCCTCCTTTCGCATTGCTGGCCTTCCTCTGACCTGCACACAAGCTCATGTCACCTCACAATAATGGAAGTTGAAATTACAGCCCACATTACCTTTTTTGCCTCTCTTGGCTGACTTTAATGGCTCCTCTAACACGGTTTCTGTTGAAACATACACCGTGATTCAATGTGTCCCCCCCCTTTATTTGAGGTACAGTGAGACTTTTTAAAATCCGTTCAACATGTTAGAAATAAAAGGCTCTTACAAAATGACAATGTTCGCACAACGTGCAGTTAAAATGTTTCTTTGCATGTCGTACCCTCCGTGTTGACATCCAACGGCTGCAGCGCAGATGCACCGAGGACTTCGGCTTGCTCTTTCGAATTTACCAGTTGAGAAATCCTCTTTTCCAAAGCGCAGAGACAGACGCGGTCCTTCACCACCTGAGAAGCAGCACGGGATGGAAGTAGAAACCGAAAAGAGCCAAAGCAGAAGACATCAAATCGACAGCTGTACTGTTGAACGGTAAATGTGGCCTACCTGGACAAGCTGCTGCAAAAGTGAGAGCAGGTCTTTGTTGATTGTATCGTTGCGGCTCAGCTCCAGGTACCTCAGCGTCTTTGCATAAAGGCGAACCTCCGGGCCAGTCGGGTCCCTCAACATCTCACCACATATGCGCACCGCCAAGTAGTCGTGGATGCTCACTTCCTAAAGCCATACACGCACACACGTCAATGCTATATGTTGTCTCAATGTACCAAATGCAGTGCATGACAGATAAACACTTAAAGGACAACCGCCTCCTCTGGACAAGTTGCGTCCATTGTTTTGATTCTAGAGCAAGGCTAGACGTCCTGGCGTGACGTCACGAACAAGGAGGCGGGACTTTCTGAAACTCAGCATCTCCGGGGTCACTTTTTTTGGGACACTAACTCATTTTTATTGGTGTTTCGCATTTGACTAAAAATATCAGCCTGAGTGTTTTGGGTATTTTAGATGCTATAAAAAGTTTTTTTCTGATGTCAATTAGGAAACAAAAAAATGGTGTCAGTTGTCCTTTAAAAGAACATTATGAGGGAAAATATTTTATTTTCCTCGTCTCTGCTTTTGACATGGACCCCCAGAAGTGAGAGGGTAGTATCAGAGCTAAAACAGAGAGGCTCACGCCTCTTTGTAAAGACTCTACTAACATGTAAGAGTGAGTAGGTGGGTGCTAACCTCTGCGTCGGCAGAAGGCTTCAGGAGGGCACTTGGACGGGTCAATTCCACAAAGAGCTCCATCACGTTGTTAATGTCTATCTCTGCCAATGGAGAAGTGGCAGGTGCATTCATCAGCGTACGCATGGTAGGAAGGAAGCTCTCCTCCACAACTTCCTGGTGAGCCCTAACACACAAACGCAAAGTGCCATGGTTGTCATTACGGGAGGTGAGGTGGCCCCGATTGCAGCTAACTTTGGGCGAGAGTTGGGCTCATCACCACAAAGCAATATACTTATGCTGAAGGATTTTGAAAAACAACATAATTGCTATTTTTTGCCCTTTACTTCAAGTGAGACATTATATCCGATTATTTTTAACAAACAAGTACTAAATGATTTGCGGAACAATAAACATTTTCACATTTATATTACACAGATAGTGCTTATTATCTGGTGTGTATATATATTTTTTGACTTGTCATTGGTTGAAGGTGTGCTTATTATCCGGTGTCCTTATATATGGAAAAGGTTTAAAAATACACCATTCATTGGGGGTGCATCTTATCATCCGGAAATATTGTTAACGGTTGTATAATCCATTCATATTCACACAATAACTAAACAGACAAAAAGCATTTTCAACTTAAAAATGTTATAAAAACCCAAGTAGTTTGTAAAGGGTGGGCTGACCTGCTCTCACGGGCATAGAGATGGAAAAAGATGCCCAGGCAGTGTCGGAGACGGACGTCATCCTCGGTAACCGGGTTGTACCACAGCAGAACGAGACGGGAAAGGATCTTGGCACTGGACATGCGTCCCGTGTACATCAGTTTGGCCAGACCCTCAGCCGTCTCCGTGCGCAGTTCAGACACCTGCATATGACATTTCGGAACACGTGTTGTGTTAGAAAGACATGTCATTGGAAAGTTTGACTACAGATGAGTTCATGATTATTTTACAGCCACATGAATGGCAAAAGAAGAAAATTGTTACAAAACTGACCTCATTATCCAGGAGTTCCGACAACATCGCCAAAATGCTGTGAGCCGTGTCCTCCGACCTAATCTCAGTCTCTGTTGCCACCTGCTCCCCTTCCTCCTCCTGCTCTGGTGATCCGGGCAGTTGATTCTTTTGACCGCTGATAGTTTCAGAGAGCAGTTGAAAACCAAACAGCAGCAGCAAGTCGATGACTGCTCGTAGAGCGATGATGCGAATTTTGACCTCGTCCAGCTGAGCGATCTAAAAAGAGAAAGTGCATCCATAGACATCTATATGTCACTTCTAAGTGTCTTGAAGGTGCGGTGCAAAGAGGTGCCAATCTATTGATTCAAAGCAATTTAGTCCAGATAACTAAAAGTTGTGCAATACATTACCTGTAACAGAAGAACCATGTGGGTCCTGGCGAGCTCTTTGCTATGGAGAACACACGTACCCAAACATAAAACGGCCATACTGCGGACAGTGGGGTGAGGACTTGCGATGCTTGGCAGGATCTAACAGGAAGAGCTCACTTCAACTTCAAGCAGCAATCTATACATTTCATCAAGACCACTCCCTTAACCATGTATCATAATAATAGTCATACATGGAGATACATATGCAAATGACTAGTTGTCCCGACACAATGAATGGCATATACGATACTGTCTAAAAGTGACGAGGGCCATGAATGTTGATATTCTAATAAGTGAAAAGGACATTGAGGTGGGAGTTCATACCAGTGACGACATTAAGGCACTTATTGTCGGGTTGATTCGATTCTTGATGTTCATGTGCTTGAGCAGTTCGGCACACATTGTCAGGCACCTCACCAGAGTCTCAGGGTCATTCTAGACAACAAAACAAACAAAATGGATCAGTTGACACAGTATTTGATTTTTCTTCTCCTGCACGTTCTACATTTCTTTTGACAATTAACGTTGGTTGAAAAAGACACCATGAAATCAATAAATTAGCTGGGAAAATTACCCACATTGATTCAAGAAATAACTCTCCCCAAGCATACACCTGCCTTTTTACCACCTAAAGAACCAGAATAAAAGGCACTGCCATAAATATTGTATTTATTATCATACATGTTTTATACCATGTCAAATATCTGAATGGGTGTTATGATGTATAAAGTGGCATTGAAAATTATTCATGCATCAGATTATCCATTAAATTAAGTTTCTAGCTGTACAAACTTCCCACATTCATTATGGCCTCTTTGAAAAGTGACCGTTTGTTGCATTCAAGTGATTGAAACTTCCGGTATCTTGTTTTGTTGGTTTGCTGTAAAGCTAGATATGTTTGCATACTATTTGCAAATGAACACAGTCCAAATTAAAATGCAGTTTGAAAGCATAAAAATCATAAATAGTGTATTGCATTTAAATAACTTACTAAACAATGAATGTCTGCTGAGAGATTATTTCTTGAAAGGAAGACATTCTAAACAAAACAAACCTTAAAACAACAGTCAGGGAGCAGTCCAAGCTGTTGATATAATAATATTAATAATAATACATTTTTCATACATTTCTAAGTGCCTTTCAAAGCTCTAAAGGACATATTTATCTTCTTCTATAACTATTAACATTAACACTGGAAACAACAGCACACCTCCAATTAATTGTGAAGCGCTCTTATGAATGCAAACCAACGATGTGTGCGCCTTATAACCATGGCAACACTTCAGAGGGAAAAATAGGTGGATTGTTTACTCTGATCGCTTTTATTTTGGGTGAGCATCAAATCCCTGGTCTGTAATGATTTCCGGGAGATTAAAGAGCCATTTTCCGTCCTTTAACCCGAGATTATTACAGCCAACAATGGAACACGCACATTGCCTGTTCAATGGCAAACGAGGCTGTTATCGCAGGCTTGTCATCCAATGTATCAGCTAGCAAAGGATTGTTGGCAATCCAAGGAGCTGAAAGCACTCTTATTATTATAACGCATTTGTTGTGCATGGTTCATTGCAGTATACTTTGGACACAGGTTGAGGTGTCACCCCAAACGTCAATTACCTTTTCAGTACGGATCTCATTGTCGGCTGATTGGGCGCACGCTGCGATCTCCCCAAGGATCTTGTTGCGTTGGTTTTCCTGCTCAATGATGGAGTCCTTCAACTGGGCTGCGCGACTGAAATCTTGAGTAGCGATGCATTCCTCCAGGGCTTGTTTAGCCTCGATGATTCGCACCTTTACTTCTGCTAGCTAAATGGGAGATGGAGAAGCAATTAGAAGAGTAGGAGGATTGTTCCTCAGCTAAAAGCACTCTGGAGGATTCTTGACAAGTGCCAATGAGCAACAATAACAACAGGCAGCAACAATAACAACAATGACGACAACAGCAACAGCTGAAGCTCTGGGCCAGGCTGCCACTGTCTGGAGACAGTAATCTTGAAAGAAGTTTTTAAGTGAGGGGTTTTGCTGTTTTACATAAATTGTTTCTTTTACTCCTCTTTCATGCCATCTATTTTCTTTTGCTAATATTTTAACGTCACTGTCGCCAAATGAGTGATTGCTAACTTTTAGGTGCAGATGTACTGCAGATTGAGGCCCATTTGCACTGATTTTAGAAGGTAAGATTTTCTACGAGTATACCCGTTGATGACTGAAAAAATATATTTTTTTAAGTGAAAATGTGTATACACGTTTGTGCCGGGGAAGTGGTTAAGGGTAAACGAGAAAAAAATTGGGAACCACTGTGCGCAAGAATGGGTCAAAGGTCGGAGGAGACATAAGGATGTGGTCTATGGGAGCAAAGGATGCACATTGAGATTAAGATGCAAGTGCATAAATCATGAGAGGCCTTCAGTAATGGGGAAAAATAGGAAAAAACAAGACTTTCTATTTATTCAAGCAGATGGTGATCCATCTCTGCATACAGTCTTTCCACCAACTGTATTCGTTCAGCTGCACTTGGCTCGTTAAAATAAACAACAGCCATCTGCTGGATGGAGAGAGAACATTTGGAGGAGGATTTTCCGAATATTCCCACCTGAATCTGCTGGTGACGACTGGCGTTCGCGTCCACCGGATGACTTGTTTCTGTGATTGGCGCTCGCACATCTGAGATTATTTCCGCCACCTGTAGTCCAGCAATCAAATTAAAATCCACTTTTGGAGTGTGACACCGAATTACATATGAGGACAGGGATATGTATTAAAATACGATATTTTGACAGCAATAACAGCAGTTGTTTGCTGTGAAAGTATCTTAGTTTGCCCAGAAAGCTTACCTTCTGTCAAATTAATGCATAAGGTTAGCTATATAGACTAAATTGCAACATGCGATGCAATGACATAATTCCACTATAAGAGTAAAAAATTATCATGACTCCATACTTAACTGGGTGGCTTCAGATTCCTTAATACAGTGTATCATTTCTACACTATATTCAAGGGCTGGGCAATATATATATAAAAAACATAATACACAAATTGCAAAAGTTATCAGGCTACAATGACTATGATTTGGTATATTCGCTCCAATCTGCCATGAGCATGCAATCTCATGTGCTCCTAACCCCGGAAACCACCCAAAATAAATAAAATAAAAAGCTATGTCATACTGACAAATAATCCCATACTATTGGATAATTAATCTGCCATTCCTATTTTGTTGTGATCAAATATTCGGCCCTCAATACAATAACTCATCATGTTACAAATAAAAAGGTGTTCTGGAAACAATACATGACAAAAACAACGACAAAAACTGAAGCAAATGCCCACATTTAATTATATTCTATAAAATGATGTGCATCCTTCAAAGGGAAGTAAACTTAAAAATACCTTTAAAATCCGTCATAGAAAACAATATTGTCAGAAAACGTTCAGATTTTATGTCAGAAATTAATCTCACTGTCTGAATTCGTCGCTGGTCATCGGGCACGAGTATGAGGAGTTTCTCAGTCAGCAAGGAAACCAGCGAAGAGGGCGTCTGCGGCAGGGCCAACATCTCCTGCAGCACTGCCAGAACACGCTTCCTGTAAATGGGATATTATATTAGCCTAAAATTAACAAGTTCACACCCACTTTTAAAACGCTTCACTCTAAAGTTCTTACCTGCCACCCTCCTCGTTGGTGTCCAAGCATCCAATGAGATGGATGAGCTGCTGAGAGATAAAGTCCTTGGTCATAACCAACTCCAGGTGTTTCAAGTCTGCTTTCTGCTCTTCCAAAAGGATTGGAAGTCCCTTCAAATACCTGCACCGTGTCAAAATTGACAGTTACAAAACAGCAACAGCACCTACACCGCCATACCTGGTCATTACATGCTGAGTAGCAAATAGCAATGGAAGATATGGTTTTTTTTTCAAGTATTTGCTTGTTGTTATAATATTACCTATGGATCCCCGCTAATTTACAGCAATCTTTGCAAGTAGAAGAACATTCAAAAAATATATATAAAATGTCCCTTTAGTTATCACACCTCATTCAAATGTGACACTTTTTTTGGCAATGTCTCTTTTTTCATGTGTGCATGCAATGGCTCTCATACTCGGAGAGGTAGTCGGCGTAAGTGGCAGCATCCGGCAAGACCCGTTCCAACATTTCATCACCGTCATCGCCTTTTTCCTTGATAAACTTGCATAAGGCTCCCCAGTAAAGCACATTCTCGCACGTCAGTGATTCCACTGGGATCAAGTTCCTGTTCAAACACACGCACACATTCAATCAATCATGGTCTACCTATTCAAAAGCCAGAAAATAACTTGAAAAACATACTTGCTATTCAACTGCAATGTGTTCTGGAGCAGCTCATCTGTGTCCATGCCTTTGAAAATGGCATTTAGCATGTCCAAAGCTATTTGAGCGCAATTTTCTACATCAATCCTGTGGAGAAGCTCCATGACATTTCCATCCAGTCGAAGAAGCCAGGCAGGTAGTAGACGAGAGCACACAACTTCTTTTACTGCTTCTACAACACATGCAACCAGTGGGGTAGAATCATTGTAAAGCTCTGTAATCATTTTAAAGATCTGTGTAATTACTACACAGTAGAAGGCCGAAACTATTGTTACCTGATGTGTCGTGGAGTCCCTGCTCTAGTAAGCTCACTCTCTGTGCAATAGACAGAGCTTTAACATGAACCTTGTCAGCCAAAACCTTTGAAACAAGTCAAAGATATCACGAATGAAAAAAAATATTAAAAAGTGGCAAATCATGCCCGAACGCAAATGCAGTGATGTCTACCTGGTAGGCAAATTTGCGGACATTTTCTTTCACATCCCGGGTGCGTTTGAGTACTTTTGGGAGCGTGCGAGGAGAAATAGCAATGCAAGAGAGGACAGCCCGGCGCACCTCGGCATTTGTGTCATTTTCCAGAATCAGCATGAAAGCTGAAAGGGAATGAGAGAGAAAATTGAGTATTGTGACAAATAACACTGGGCAAAAGCAAGGACATTTGTTGATTCACTTGTTTGATCACAACATATATCTTGAAATTTGTTTTTGCTGCTGTTCATCTTTTTGCTCGTTAGAAAGTTCTATTCTGCTTTAAGGCAAATGGAAAAAAAATAGATGTGGTACGGTTTTAATGTGGATAAATTTCAGTGACATCATTGACTAAATAAGGCGTACATACTGTATTCCTCATAATCTGAAACAGCAAGTTCGATTTTCTGAGGTTATGGTCCTCAGTTGGAAAAGCGTGGAGTGTGCTTTACAGTTTAGGGTGGTTTATCTCTCACTTAGAGTGAGGTTGCGAACTTTGAAGAATTGGGGCAACATCAAAGTTGACACTGAGAAGAAGGCCCAGGGTACAACCCATACCTGTCCTATTTATGTCCTGTGTTAGCATGTAAAAATGGCATCATATAATGTTATTAAAAAAAACAACCAAACCAAAATGTTTACATTGTACTGTGTAAATCACACACTAAAAATTACATTATTTCTGAATTCCACACTATTCCATCCTTCAAACTGCTGCCTGTACATATGACTAATGAAAAAAAATGTGCAGACTGTTACAATGTGTTCTTTGGAATTAAAAATTCAATCGATAAATTCTTCGACGAATACACACCGTTAATGGTGGGGCAATCGGGATCGCTTGGTTGCTGCAGCCGGGTCATGGCCAAGGCAGCCTGAATCCGTACATTGGGAAACTTGTCAGTGACACGCACCAGCATAGTTTGATGGATACGATCGAAGAGGTCGTCGTCGATCTGAGCGTTCTCTGCCATGCTGCCAAGCATCTTGTTGATAAGCTGGCATACGCGAAATCGCACTGCATGGCTGTTGGCTTTATGTGACTGAGAAGGAGAGCACATCAGTTCAGGTGAAAGACAAACAGGCTTGATGGGAAAAGATTATATATAGTGTACTGTACACAGATGCATACACATTGACCATAAATCCATCCATTCGTTTTCTGTGGTGCTCGTCCCCATGCAAGAGCCTATAAATTTCAGAGTACTGTTAGCTAAACTCTATATTTTAGCAATTTTAGAGCTGTTAACCTTCACAGGTTAATGCTTGACTACTATGCACAAATACAACTAGAGGCAAAGTGTTGTTCACAACAAATAAACAAATATAGTAGTGAAAGCATCATCTCCTCCATCGTGGGGGTTACAGTCCAAACCACCCATGCAATAAGTGAAAACCACAATGTAGAAATTATCTTTTTTTAAATACATTCTAGGCATGTTACAAAACAATGGGCAACACAAACATATTGTACCAATCTATAAAGTGCAGCATATAAGCATGCAACTAGAAGTAGCAGCTGCAATTTCAGGCAATTTTGTCTAATCAGAGACTAAGTGTGGATTAGATACCTCAAGCAGGAAATTGAAAAGGAAACTCAAAAATGGATGATCATCATCATCATCATCATCATCATCATCATCATCCCCTTCTTTCTTTTCCTCTTCATCAGGTTTTGGTGGTGACTGAAAACTTGTGGCGAATCTTGCTGCAAATTCAATGACGTTTTCCACTGCGGGCTCACGCTTGTAGACAATCATGGCATATTTCAGATATTTGATAAACTCTTCGTGGAACAAGGTCTTGTCCTCCAGCTAACAAAGAGATTTTTTACATTAACTTAACAGAACACACAATTAAAATGTATTGTTCAGGACATTCTGCCAAAGGGTTCGATTTAAAACAACCAACACATAAAAACATTTCGTTTAGCCTCACTTTGTTGTAGCGGGTCCTCAGGCTGGTTACAAGTTTCGCCTTGTTGATGTGGCCTTTTTGAGCGAGCTGGAATGCCTCTTTGACGTCTATTTCATCGTAATTTCCTGCCATACTTTCCTTAACAGACAACACAAACTGTTCAATTCCAAATATTATTTGTATTGTACTGTACAGTCGTTTTACCGTTTAAGTCAATTTAGTTTTATCGTCAGTTCTATCCAGTGCATCGTTAGAAAAAGTATTAAAGGCACTCCTCACAAAAGCACCAGGGGTAAACACCACAACCTCTCAGTGAAAATACTTAAAAACACACAGAAATTAAAGTTATATTTCCTTCGTACATTTTTATTTAAGTTATTGAAATTACCTTTCCGACTTTTTCGTGAATTCGACAGTACCGCCTGTTTTCAAATCCAACAATTTAGCGATCTCGCGAGAACTTGTAAACCACGTCTGTAATAACTGCGCCCCTAGTTTGGTCTCGCAGGTTAATTCATGGGCGGCGTTAACGCACCACTTATTTTGTGAAAAATTTGAAGGTACGGTATTTTTTTTTTTTTTGGTTCACATAAAATCCGCTTAATAGACAACTTTAAATTCACTACTCTATGAACTTTGTAAAATAAAGCCGTGCAAATGCGACCACTCGAGCCACCTACACACAACATTTGTCATTTTTTTTGTACGATCCGTCAACCATCCATCCATTTTTCAGACCACTTAAAGTACAACCGACGTCACTTTTTTGTTTTTTAACTAACACCAGAAAAACGTTTTATAGCATCTAAAATACCCAAAACATGCAGTATGATATTTTTAGTCAAATGCAAAACACCAATACAAATGACTTAGTGTCCAAAATCTGCAAAAAAATTGAGCTCCGAATTGGGCATTTTCAGAAAGTCCCGCCCCCATTTCGTGACGTCACGCCAAGACGTCTTGCATTGCTTGTGAATCAAAACAATGGCTTCAGATTTGGAGAATATGCTTTCTTGTTACACATCCAGTTATAAATATGATTCAAATAGTCCTGATGAGCAAGGCATACATGTTTGCAATCGATTAAATAATTTATTTGGGCCATTTTGAGGCAAACGGGCGGGGGGGAATGTCTCACCCAAAAAGAGGCAACAAAATTTCCACCGAGCTGTGAGGAATGAATCAGCCAGTTTCCACAGGCTGATAAATGATTTCCATGGAGCTTGGACTCCCTCTGCTAGCGGCTTTTGGATGTACTCATTCACTGCCATTCCCGAATTTATTGAGGAATTGAAAATATGATGTGGAGCGCCATTCCCAAATTTGTTCGGGTTTTGATTTTTCTTGCTAGGGTGCGGATAAAGCGCTGGCCATGGTCTCTGGCAATGTTTTTCCTTTCCACAAGGGGGGAGTATTTCCCTTGTTTCTGATGAAAAAGAGAGTGTAAGGTTTCTAACACTGTATTGAATGTGTATGTAGTTCTAAAACTCAATATTCTGTGGGTCCTGGAATTCAATTGACTATGACAAAAACCTTGGCACAGGAGTGGATACATTTTAGCAATCCGACACACTGAAATATGTTAAAGCAAAGAACGATTTAGAACGTGGCACGAATAGCTGCCGCTGCTCACCCGCACAAAAGAAATCCAGTGACTGTAAAGTGTCCTTGAGAGTTTTGAAAGGCGCTTAGAAATTAAATGTATTATTATTATTATTATTATTATTATTATTATTATTATTATTATTATTATAACTGTACATGCAGTGGTGCTCACTGACGGATTAAAAAAGCACGAGTCGCCGCCGCCCCCCTCGCCCCACCGCCACCCTTGGTTGATGGACAGTGATACAGCAACGCCGGTAGGGGCGGGGGCTGCACTGCAGCAGTAAACCTCCGCCTGCTCGTGCCTCGGCGAATGTTCCGCCGGTTACGCACGCCCCTCTCCACCCCTCCGCTCGAAGACAGGTGGTTGCCGTCCCGCGCCTCCATCCTTCCGCACCCGAGAAAGGAACAAATATCTGCTGACAGCCAGGCAAGGCTCGCTCGCAGCGAGCGCGTCCCCGATGGACTTCCCGCGTGTGACCTCCGCGATCGCCGGGCGGAGGACAGTTGGCGGCTGCAGCCGGTACGCTCCAAGCGGAGAGCCACGCCGATCCACTCCCAAATGTTTTCCACACCGTTCTACCGGCTGCCTTACGAGGGAGGAAGTCTACTGACGGGGGAATGACATGCACGAATGAAAAATGGACAGCATTTAGGCGGGGTTCTGCGTTTGATTGGCGGCGGGATCATTTGTGATTATCCTCCGGGCTTGGAAGTTGATCCCTGGAGGGGAAGCGGCGGTGAAAATGGCTTCGGGACCCGGGAAAGCTCTACAGACCCCCAGTCCGGGGTCTACCGTTAACGGGAATGCGGCAGAGTTTCAGAACGTCGAACAGGAGCAGTGTGACTTCCAGATGCACAACAAGATGTGCAAGAAGATCGCTCAGCTCACCAAGGTAGGGGGTGGGGGGGAGGGGACGTGACCGGACGAACCTGAAGGCAGCGGCGCCTCTCCAGTGTCTTGCCTGGACGTTATTTATTTATTATTATTTTTTTGTAAAACCTAGTTTTGCAAACGTGTGCACAAATTACATGCCGTGTTAATGATACCACGTTGCATGCATATTCGCGATAAATTAAAATAAGATCTCGCAATTTGATACAAGAAAGGATTCAAATCTGCCTTGTATTTCAAGTACAGCCCAATCGAATTCCTATTGATTTATATTCAATATGCATACTTGACAGCTCATCTCCAAGTTTAGGTTTGTTTTATGTACTCAAACACATCCTCACCACACTTCATTCAATACATTTGGGATTTTTGATCTGTTTGAAGAAATATGTCTTGATATTAAATATTAAATACTTTACATACATTATTTTATTTTCTCTGTAGTATAACACTGCTTTATCTTAAGATGTGTTTCTTATACTGTGCACAGTAGTAAATTGGCCTACTTAGTCATTTGACCCGACGTTGTAGCCTACATGTACAATACAATACAATACAATACAATACAATACAATACATATTGATTTATATAACGCTTTAACAACAGCTGAAGCTGTAACAAAGCAGTTAAAATGGACCGCTATCATATATAGGAAATAAAGCAGTCACAAAGATAGTAGAAAGCACCCGGGAGTGAAACCAAGAACAAGTCGGACTCATGCTGAATCCAATGCCAAAGAGTACAAGTGAATTTTGAGACAGGTTTTAAAGGACGTAAAAATACGAGTGCCTTATTTTAAAATGTTATATTGCCCATGTGTGAAATGGCCAGTTGAGATTTTTGGGACGTATAGAATGGATTAGCACATCGTCTCCACCGTGAAGGGGATGCGCTGGGTTAGATTTTAACTATAACGTGTGCCATTTTCATGTTCTCTCTGTAGTTTGCATACGTTTTTCCTTCCTTTACATCAGGGGTGTCAAAGTTATTTTTTGCCGTGGGCCACATTGTAGTTATGGTTTCCTCTCGAGGGCCGTTATGAATTTGGGGAACCCATTAGAATGTTTAAATCCCTTCAAATATTACATATAGAGCACACAGCAAATTAATGAATAACTCGTTTTCAAATCTGAAGTCAAGCATAATGATTTTTATTGTGGTTGACATCCAAAAATATGAAAAATTGGCTCAGATTTTAGCAATCATCATGGAATTTAACAAGTTTGATTTGCTTTCGCGGGCCGAAAAAAATGATGTGGTGGGCCGGATTTGGCCCGCGGGCCTTGACTTTGACACCTGTGCTTTACATGTTGGTCTTCTTGAAATGTCGAACTTCTCCATAGGTGAGAATGGGAGTGTACTTGGTTGTTTGTTTTGATGCGCCCAGGAATAAGTTCTAGTTCCTTGACTCTTGAAAATATGACCTAGAGAGCCATTCCCGAACGTGTTCGGGGTTTGTTTTTTCATTCTTGGGTGCCGATAAGCGCTGTCCATGGCATCTGGCAATGTTTTTTCTTTTCCACAAGGGGCAGAATTTCCTATTTTTCCATGTTAGCGCTTTGTTCCAGCTTCAGCGGTTGTTAAAACACTATATAAACCAATATGTATGTATTGCATTGCATTTTAGACAGCCGCCCTCATTTCAAGGTAATATAACTCCAGACTCATTTAATTTAGGAATTAACTCTTTTTCTGATGAACGAAGAGAGTCTAACGTTTCTTACGCTGTATTGAAGGTTTATGTAGTCCTAAAACTCAATATTCTTTGGGTCCTGGAATTCAAGTGACAATGACAAAAACCCTGTTACTGGAGTTGACACACATTCACACATTGTCTGGCTGTGAATTAGTTAAAATTGATAAGTGTGACTGTATTAACAATCAATCTTATTGTGATAACTTTCACTGGTTTATTATCGGCAACACATGTGATATGCAGTAAAACAAGTGTGTGCATATGTGCATCCTGTCACACTATTTGGATGATTTTCAGTGCTGCAGAGGGACCCACGTGTGTGATCTTTTCACAATAGTGCTTAGAGAAGCAGGACATGACCCACCGTTAGTTGAGCGGTGACGATTACTGATGACGATGCAGTCACTGTCCTTCCTCGTGGCTTCACCTCCGTATTGCTTGGTGGTGTGCAATGTGTACATGTATATGTGTGTGTGTGTGTGTGTGTATGTGTGTGTGTCAAGGAGTATGTGCTATGCAGCAACATACTGTATGCAGCTTGCATTTGCCGCTCTAAAGACGTCTAAGCATATGTGCAAGATGTGCACAAAGATGACATGGAATTTGGGTCAGCGCTTGTGTCCGTGCTTGTTAAGGACGTGTAATAACAATAATATAATACATTTAATTAATAAGTGCCTTTCAAAACTCTCAAGGTCACTTTACAGTCACAGGATAAGTTTTTCTGTGGGTGAGCAGCGGCAGCCACACGCGCCAGTGTTCACTCAACCCGGAATAGCTCAAATAGATAGAAAGTTAGCTAGCTAGCTAAAAGATATACTAATAGCTAGCTAGCTAGATAGTTAATAGCAAATAGCTATCTAGATAGCTAGATAGCAACACGAGCCAGCGTTCACTCAAGCCAGAATAACTCAAATAGATAGAAAGTTAGCTAGCTAATAGATAATTAATAGCTAGCTTGATAGCAAATAGCTAGCTAGATAGCAACACGAGCCAGTGTTCACTCAAACCGGAATAACTCAAATAGTGAGAAAGGTAGCTGGCTAACTAATAGTTAATTAATAGTTAGCTAGATAGATAATAGATAGCAAATAACTACCTAGATAGCAAATAGATAGCAACATGAGCCAGCGTTCATAGCTAGATAGCTAGCAAGCTAGAGAGGCGGACGGATGGATGGATAGATAGATAGATAGATAGATAGATAGATAGATAGATAGATAGATAGATAGATAGATAGATAGATAGATAGCTAATAGATAATTAATAGCTAGCTTGATAGCAAATAGCTAGCTAGATAGCAACACGAGCCAGTCTTCACTCAAACCAGAAAAACTCAAATAGTTAGAAGGTTAGCTAGCTAACTAATAGATAATAATAGCTAGCTAGATAGCTAATAGCTAGCTAGCTAGCAACAAGGGGGACAATTGTCAAATCCATCTGCTCTGTCCTTTTGTTTCTGTACCCGGTGGACAAAAGTATGAGGACACTTGGCCAATTTTCACATTCCTTTCACAAGTGTTTTTCAGGCCCTCGACACTTAAAGTATGGCTTTATAGACCTTGCCTTGTTGAATTGTCGGACATATCTTAAATACGTGCAATCAAGAGTCAGGGATAACTAAGGGCTTTGAAGTAATCCTAACCTCTTGACATCTGACCTCAATGATTCCTTTATGGGGTTATAAGTGGATTGCAATAGGAAATGGGTTCAGCAGTAGTAACCTTATATATTTAATAACTCATGCACTCTTACTCCAAGCACCACTTTACATCCTCTCCACCAATCACAGAATCACACTTCCCCTTCCCCCCCATGTTCGTCTTCTTCCTCTGCCTGTTCTGGTGTGTCCTGTTTGAATGGGTGCTGCTAAAGATAAACCAAGAGTGCGCTCGTGTGGCTCAACAAGCCAATGGGAAGAAAGTGCGAATTTGGCACGCCGATGCAGCTGTTGTTTATGCTCACAGGAGTCTTTTCTTGTGTCTGCACAATAACTCAAAGTCTCAATTTTACCCTTTAACTAGACATCAGGATTGAAGTATATACATACATATATGCGCCTGGGTGGGAAACATTTTGATGGGCAGATCTAATTTTGTCTGCAATGTACTCTTCTTATCCAGCTTGAACTGTCAAAGTGGAGCCTGCTTTGTAATTCAGCCGCATGCTCATTTGAGTGAAGGTGTGTGTGTACGCGTGTGTGTGCGTGTGTGTGTGTGCGTGGGACGCGAGCCAATGCGAGCAAGAGTACATCTTTCTGTCTAACCCTTCTCTACATTTTACAACAGCCTTTCACTTTGCTGTGCTGTGTTCCACTTCACACAGAATATTAATTAATTCATTCACTTCCATTCACAAATTTATTCGGGAATTGGAAATAGGACATAGATCGCCATTCTAAAATCTGTTCAGGTTTTTTTTCTTGCTTGGGTGCCAATAAAGCACTGGCCAGACCTTTTGGCAATGTTTTTCCCTTCTACAAGAGTGCAGCATTTCCCTTTTTTTCCATGTTAGCACTTTGTTCCAGCTTCAGCTGTTGATAAAGTGCTATATGAACTAATATGTATATATTACATTGCATTTTGGACAGTCAACCTCATTTCAATCTCATATAACTACAGACAAATATAATATAGGAACTAACTATTTTGTTTTGGAAGAGTGATCTTCTTCTTTTCCTTTCGGCTTTTCCCTCCAGGGGTCGCCACAGCGAATCAGCGTCCTCAATCTAACCCGGTTTTGTGCATCCTCTTCTCTCACACCAGCTACCTTCGTGTCCTCTTTGAAACCATGCATAAACCTCCTCTTTGGTCTCCTACCTGGTAGTTCAAGGCTCAGCATCCTTCTCCCGATATATTCGATCTTTCTTCCCTGAACACGCCCAAACCATCTCAGTCTGGCCTCTCTGACTTTTTCTCCAAAGCCTCTAATATGAGTTGTCCCCCTGATGTACTCATTCCTGATCCTATCCAACCTGGTCACTCCCAAAGAAAACCGCAACATCTTCAGCTCTGCTACCTCCAGCTCTGCTTCCAGTCTTTTCTTCAGTGGCACTGTCTTCAGTCCAAAGTCTCACCTCCGTTGTATACACCTTTCCTTTCATCCTAGCTGAAACCCTTCTATCACACATCACACCGGACATTTTTCTCCAGCCGTTCCAGCCTGCCTGGACACGCTTCAGGCACTAAAATAAATACTTTGTACAATATCAGAGAACAAGTATTGCTTGGTCACTGGCAGAAAATGTCTTGCTGACCACGGCCACTCACTACAGACACACTCTTGTGTTCTGATTGGCTTACAATGAACTAGCGGCATAACAATGCGTCAAAAGTCCTGGGTACTCACTGTTTTAATTTTTTTATATGAGTGTCCAGAAAGTGTTTTTCAGACATATATTCACGGTACTGTAATTGTGCTTCCATTCGAAATAGAGGACTGCGGTTCTTTGTACTGATGGTTAATTCTTTAATGTGATTATATATATATATATATCTAAATGCATTTCTTGATTCTGCACTATGTACAGTCTTGTTTATAGAACGGTTTTTGCACATCTACATTTGCACAGTATACAGTTGACATTTTTATTTTGTTATGCTTAGAATATCTTGTTTTCTATCCTTTCACTCCCACCCCAACCCCATCCCTCCTCAATTGCTGCTGTGGACTGCAAATTTCCCCATTGCGGGACGAGTAAAGGTATTCTGATTCTGATTCTGATTCTGATTTCACACCACCAACACCACCGTAGAACTTTACCCGCTTTCTGTCCGAAATGGAAGTTTTGATTTTGGTCCTTTTTATCTTTTCCTTGCTAAACAATACAGCGATAAATGGAATAGTAGTTATAAACAATGTATCAGCAGCTTTTACAGTAGTTATGCAACAATATACTCTACAGTTTCCGCTTTACTGCAGTGCAATGTTTTATTCTTACCTTCAGTCTCCTTTCAAATAAAATTCACCTCTTACAAGTCGGTAGAGGTGACCTCCGTTAGCATGTGTCGCTCCAAGCAACGGCTTCCATGTAGCGTGGATATTTTGTTGAATTGGAAAGGACTCGACCTCAACCAGGGAGGAATGCAGAGCTGAACTGCAGCTGCCAAGTGGAAAAACAAAATTGATTGCAGTTGTGTGTGTAGATTGTCAGTCAGCCTGGCCATGGTAATTTGTGAACGTTCAATTAAGGCAGCTGGATTGTTGTTGTTTTTTTTTCTGTATTATTTCAAACCAAAGACTCTACTGCGTTCAATATCAGGCACAAGATACTTCTGCTTTGTCAATTTGATATCCGTGCATATTCATCAATACCGCTTACAATTCTCTCAGGGATTCATTTTCCAATGAACGTTTAATATCTTAACAAGAAGCAATTTATTTCTGAATGCAGTTTGATCTGAAACGTTTCAAATGCATTTGCGAAGACTTCATGATAACAACCTTTCCGTTTTTCTGAACACTTTTAAAGGACAACCGACACCCCAGACAAGTTGTGTCTTCAAATGACTTCTACCGAGCGCATTTTACAAAGATTCCACCGCATATAGCGATATTTTACATTTTAAAACTCGCGCTGAATATTCAGGAAGTCTTGTTTTCGAGTTGATGGCGATGCCTGACGTGACGTCACATCAGGAACGGCCCTGACCGAGAAAGCGACACACTATGCATTTTGGGTACTTTGTTTGGTTTGAAAACATCGTGTTGATCCGTGTTGATGGTGAAATTAGAAGGAAAACTACATAAATAACGTGATGGTGAATCGTTGTGTGTTGCACCAAAACTACCAATTGCGGTAACACCATACAGAAGTTGACACAAATTCCCAGCAGACAAATCAGCCCATTTACAACGGAGGTGGTGTGCCATCTTATGCATTTTCTGGGACGCTACATTGAAGTCCAGACGGGTCAAATTGATACGGAAGGACTTCTTTAATCGATTGCAAACATTGATGCTTTTCTCTTCAACTATTTGATTCATATTCTTAACTGGATGAGTAACAAGAAAGCATCTTCTCCGAATCTGAACTCTCTGAAGCCATTGCTTTGATTCTGGAGCAAGGCAGTGTGTGACCAATAGTGACATCATGAACAAGGGGGCGGTACTTTCTGAATCTGCCCAGTTCCGAGTTCATTTTGTGGCAGTTTTGGGACACTTTGGGACACAGTGAGTCATTTTTATTGGTGTTATGCATTTGACTAAAAACATCAGCCTGCGTGTTTTCGGTATTTTAGATGGTATAAAACGTTTTTCTGATGTCAGTTAGGATACAAAAAAATGGTGTCGGTTGTCCTTTTAGTAGTCTTTCACTGTGCAGCCTGGTCAACCAAGTATGATGACTATTGTAACGTGACTGTGCAAGGAGCATTTGATATTTTATGTACTGGTGTGTTATGCTGTAAAAATGTCCTCATTGCAGCCTTTTGTCTCGGCTCATTGCTCCCATTTTCTTAAAAAAAAAAAAAAAAAACGGAGGCCGAGGAGGACATCCAAGCGCAGCATGAACCCTCTCTTCCCTCAGTGCTTGCCCTCGATACAGCCCCTTTCATGCATCTCGGTCCAACTCGCAGCCCGTGAGCCAAAGTTCTCGCACCGTGACATGATTGGATATAAGTGTTGGGCTGACAGGAATATGAGACGGGAGCTTTGCCACATGTCACATCTGTCATTGATATCGCAGGCGAAAAGCAATGCAATGTACATTCAAGGTGGACACACACACATACACTCACACACATATTGACACACATGGGGCAATGTCCTGCGACACTGTATGCCAGCGGTGTATGTCACAGACAGAGCGGCGTCTGTGTAAAATATGAGCCCCTCCGCCCCCCCCCCCCCCTCACCATAATCTCATGCACACTAACCCCAAAGAGTGTGTAAGTGAGACAGTCAGGGTCGTCAGATGATGACACTGTGGGCATAGCGGTAAGGTGAATATGAAACAGGCCATATTTCACTGGTTAGTCACAGTCTATTTGGGGATAGAGAGATGGACAGAGACCACCCTACCCTCTCTAAATACACCTCCCCACACACTAGTTTTTGTTCTGCTCATATCCTAATCTTCTTTTCCTTTCGGGTTTTCCCTTCCGGGGTCGCCACAGCGAATCAATGTCCTCCATCTTCAGAGGTTTGATTGGCATGTTTGTTTTGGGCAAGCTTTGACGTAGGATGCCCTTCCTGATATAACCCTCTGTATTTATCCGGGCTTTGGACCTGCACAAGAAGACACTGGCTTGTGTCACCTTGTTGCTACAGAAAAAAGGAACTCCATGACCTTAAGTGTAGGCTCTCAGTCGTACAGGAGTGGTCTATTGATGAAAAGGTTTCTTCAGCCGTCATGTGTACTTTTTGAAGGTGTCGGATGTTTCGCTCCTCATACGAAGAGTTTCGTCAGTGAACTAAAGTTGTGCTGGTAACTCTGGCCCTCTATATATCCTTAATGGACAGAGGTGGCAGTGCCAGACCTCTTATAGGTCTGTGTTGTAAAGTTGGGAGAGCCGTGGATTACTACCTGAAGCTAATCTGATTACTTCTTGTGTTTTGTCTGATTACTTCTAATGTTCCATGCCTGGCTCTGTTTGCCCCATTGGTCTGGTATCACCTCATTAGTAAGCCTACGTGGTATCGGCCTAAGAAGTCTGTTGTAAGCACGGTCTAAATGAAATCTTAAACCACCATGGTGATTTAGTGTTTTGCTGTTTTACAAAAAAAATTGCTTCTTTTCCTCCCCTTTCAAACGGTCTATTTTCTTTCGCTAGGATTTTAACCTCACTGCCGTCAAATGAGTGGTTGCTAGCTTTTAGGTGCAGATGTACTGCAGATTGAAGCACACTAGCATTGTCCCTGCGATGTTGATAGTCTTTTTTTGAGCATTTGTTTAGTTTCCCCAATGTATTGCTCTTTACAATCTTCGTTTTTACAATGTATAGAATAAAATAATAATGTGTTTCATTAGTTAGTAAGATCTATTAATGCAGAAGAATACAATTTAGTGTATTGAGCCGACTGGTCCACCTATCTATCACAAAATATGACCACAACCAACTGTATGCCCTGATTGCTATACTGTAGCATTCGATCAACTGATATTTTCACTTGTTCCGAACCTAATCGTGTGCATCTTTTAATCAGAATGTTGTTGATCCATTCCAGGTGATTTATTCCCTCAACATGAAGAACGAGGAGCAGGAGGCCACCTTGCAATCTTTGAACCACGCCCATGACAAGGAAGTGCACCGCATCCTGATGGAGACGTGTCAAGAGGGGGAGGGCTCTGTGCTCAGGACGCGACTCCTCCAGCTGCAGGAGTCTCTGGATGAGCAGCAGAGGGTCGGAGCGCAGGTACGTGCATGCATTTGTGTGTGTCAGTGTGTGTGTCCTTGAACCTGCATGTGTGTAGTGACCCTGCCAACCTTTTCCCATAATAATGAGCCAACCTCTTTCCAAGGCCACGCCGTTTTGCTGTAAAATTAATGCACGCACATTAGAGCTGCAAATCAACTCGTCTCAAATGTGCCTGTAATCAAAGCAGTGCAAACAGCGTGCTGCTCAGCCCATTTGTCATGTGCAATTTGCATAATGTGCCTCAATAAAACATACACATTAATCATATATAACCGCATTACTCTAGCATGAGTTTCGGGTTACAGTAAATGTTGTGGTAGGCACACTTTTTCACATGCAAATCATGACTGGAAGGAGGGAAAAATAATTTTGGCTGCTATTTTGGAAACATACATGCTCTTCATTGAATGCATCCGAAACAAATAAACCTTTATCCCACCAAAAAAATCTGCCTGTTAAATCAGTTGAGATGTTGTACAGACCAACCATTGGATGATGGTTCAATTATGAGATTCTAATCAACTTGTTAAATATGGAAGTATTAGATTCGAGGAGATAACCTTTAATGGTCTCACAATGGAGAAATTGCCAATTCACAGCAACAAAGTTATGTTAGGAAGATGAAAGGAAAAGAAGAAGTAGAAAAAGAAAATCGAAGAGCTGCTGTAAAGGCAGCCACTTTTGTAGCACCATCGTCAAGTCAAAATAAATGACAAAACACAAGCGACACAGACAGTTATTTAATCGTCAGCACTTTTCTGCACCCGCTTTGTTGCATGAAGCAGTTCTAGATGAAAGAGGAGAGGATCAAAGCATCCATTTCAACAGTGGATCGGCGACGTCATGCTGAAAATGTGTACACGTCTGCTACAAGATAAGTTTTGAAAGCAAACACGAAGCTGTAGCATACATTGACAAAAAGAGATTGTGTCACATCTCCTGTCCCACGTAATCCGCTTCAATTCCAAGCCACGGCCAACAGAACAAAGCAAGGCTGTGAAAATAAATGTGTAAATTTCTCCACTGCGAGACTAATAAAGGCAAATCCAGTCCAATCCAAAAATGCTGCCCATTACAGGTGCAAACAGAATCTCCACGGAGTCGTCCAGCAAATGAAGTTCCAAAGTCAAATGGCAGCGACTTCCTCCCAATCAAAAACAGTGCTGGCATACTCGTGCTGCTCCATTTTCCGAAATTATGCCGCTCTTGCATGACAATTTATTGCACCGTTCCATATGTAAGATCTTGCCACCTGTGTGCCTCCAGGTCCAAGCCGACTTTGAGTTCTTCCGCATTCAGTCAGAGGAAAGAGAGCGTGAAACGGAAGCCGAACTGAGACAGGATTTTGAGGACAGGCTCCGGGCTGCAGAGGAGGAGCTTGAGGAGGCCCGGTCCAAAATCAGCGCTGCTCAGGAGGAAAACCTGCGATTGAGCAAACAACTGGAAGACGCTGAGGAAATGATTCAAGATCTGAACACCAAACGCGAGCTGAAGCAGAGACCTGGTGAGGATGAGAAGAATGTGACGCAGGAGAAGAATGAACCAGAGGGCAAAAAGACATTGGAGGAGTCGGAGAGAGTCAAAGGCCTTTTGGAGGAGGTGAACATGATAAAGGAGGAACGAGACCGGAGAGAGGAAGAGCGAAGGCAAGCTGCAGATGCGGAAAGGGAGCAATGGCGGCAAAAGTTGAGCCGCCTCCAAGAGGAGAAAGAAGAAATGAGGAAGACGATTGAGGCCGAATGGCAGGAGGAGCAGCGCAGGTGGGAGGAGAAAGAAGAAGAGGAGAAGAAAGGAATGCACAGTGCTTTAAGAGAACGAGTGAAGAGAGCTGAGTCTGAGGTGGAGAGCCATCTGGAGAGGCAAGCGGAGAACAAACGAAACACACTCAAACTACAGGAGCGCATTCAGGTAGAACATCAACACTTTTTGTTCAAGTACAATCATCGGACATCACTTTAGGTACACCCGCATCGACCAAATGGATCCAAATTTGCAAAGCTAAATGCTTAGTTTTGCTAGCTTCGGAGCTGTCCAACATTGATGATGTCCATCTATTCTCGAAAAGTCAGTCATGAAAATGGCTTTGACAGTATACGCCACCAAATCAATTTCGTCTCCTCTTTTAGCCATTGTGGGTTGACAAAACCACTATTAAATCAACACAATAATATATTTACTAAAGCAGCTCGCTACAGATACAGTGTGCTAGCTCTGGCCAGTATGCTCTTATCACCTAGCGGCTAATGATACTATGATTGACTAGTGACTAGCCAATCATGTGAATAGCCAATCATAACTTGAAAAAACTCACGTTGCCAGCGCCTTCGAGCCGGCCTTGGGTTGCCAACTCGAACTCTGATTGGTAAAAGCAACAGTTTCATCAGCATTGATTTTTATGCTCCAGGGCCTGCAGAACTGATTGTGAAGGCGTAAAGGTAGATTTCTGATCTTAGTCACAAATGATGGCTGAAGTGTGATTGGTTAAATGCTTGAATACAAAAAATACACATCTGGAAGCAGCGCAACAGGGGCCAATCAATGAACAGAAGCTGAAAGACAATTTGGAATTCATGGACAAAATATAATTCACATACATAAAACTGTGATTCAGATATTTTTATCCACCACTGCTTATAGCACACTGTTAAAGTGTTTGAGTTGAGCTACAAAACGCGCTATTTCACTCTGTCCACATGATGTTTGCCAAACTGCTCTTTCACTTTGTTTGCCAAATTGTCAAATGCCCACCCCCCCCCCCACATGCTGCCTACTCTTCTTCCCATTCCTAGAATCTGGAGCAAGAGCTGGAACTGGATAGGAAACGTGTATCCGAGGCTGAGGGCACCGCAAAACGGGCAGAGGAAGAGCTCGCTGTGGCCAAAGAGAGGCTACTGCTGCAAGAAGATGAACTGCAGACCCGAGCAGGTACTTCACGAAACTCGCGCCACATGCTAAATTCTACTTTACGTTTTTCCATTGGGCAGCTGAGCTTGTCCTTAAAAAAATGGATGTATCGACTTTGACATAAGCGTGAGGCTTATTCCAACACAGCGGCGCTTAGGAGGTGATGATGTTTGTAGCGGAAAGAGAAGCTTCATTTGTCAAGCTTAAGCTTAAAGCCATCCACTGACATCCGAGTATTTATGTCTTGAAGACATGGAGAGATGTGTCTTTCTAATTGATTGTCAGAAAGGAGAGGAACGAGACACGAGTTGAGTGTCATCAGCAGCAAAGTGCAGTTGGGGAAGTTAAATACAGTGATACCTTGGCTTACAAACTTAATTGGTTCCCAGACAGAGTGTGTAAGGCGAAAAGTGTGTATCCCAAAAATTAATTTCCCGTAGGAAACCATAAAAATGAGAATAATCCGTTCCCAGGTCCCCATAAAACATAATGTTCTACTTTCTAATTTTCTAAGCCTTAAAACTACACAAAATATACCTTATTTTATGTATAATTAATGTGCAATGGTATTATAATTAAATAAATAAACTGTACTTTATAATAAAGTCGTTTAAACACTTGATGAGGAACGTAGCCTTCTTTCACCATCTTGAGGAATGATCCCTTGTAGGTGCTTTCTCTGTGATAATTTTACCTTGTTCCTCATCAATTGTGTTCTGTTTAGCTGGGTTGATAGCTTTTTGCATCAAGTGTACAGATGGCTTGTGCGGGTTATTTGTGGAGCCTGATTGATGGGATATTTTAACCTTGCAGTCTACAATCTGCTTTTGAACTATCAAAGTTGAAACAAATCCAAATGTCACTGTTTTCTATCCATTTTCTCACTCTCATCTGCCAACGACATATCACTCATTGTGGCGCTCCGTGTGTATCCCGAAAAATAGTTCGTATGCCAAGGTAAATTGTCATAAATGTAACGTTCGTAAACCGAAAAGTTCGTCAGCCAAGGTGTTCGTAAACCGAGGTATCACTGAATTGCTGAATATTTAAGGAGCACTTGCAGAATGTGTGTGTTCTATGTTGGCTTTAGAAGAGCTACTGAACGTGGGCTGCAAGGTGTGTGTGTGCGCTGACGTGGAAGATCTGAAGAGCCAACTCAGTCGTCTCCAGAGCAGGAACAGAGAGTTGGAGCTGCAGACGAGCGGCAGGAATAACGACCACGCACGTCAGATTCGACAGGTAATATGTATTTCCTGTCCATCCATTTTTTTGGAGCTCTCAAATATGGTCGTGGGTGAGTCAAGCCAATCCCACTTAGCTTTTAGCGGCACAGTTGCGTACACCCTACACCTGTCTACTAAAACACTATTTCCATGCTGTCAATCAAAACGACACATTCATTTGTTTGGAGAATTGTACAGGTACAAACGCTCCCTGACTTATGAACATTCGAGTTACGACATTTTGGTACATACGAACATTTTTGCGGGTATGTTGAAAAATGTTCGGACAGAGATGCTGCTGGCACGTAATTGAGTACAGTGATACCTTGGCTTACGAACTTAATTGGTTCCCAGATGGAGAGTGTAAGGCAAAGAGTGTGTATGCCAAAAATTAATTTCCCATAGGAAACCATTAAAGTGAGAATAATCCGTTTCCAGATCCCCATAAAACATGATTTTCTCCGAAAGAAGCCGTAAAACTACACAAAATATACCTTATCTTATGTATAATAAATGTGCTATTGTATTGTAATGAAAGAAAGACACTGTACTGTATAATAAAGTCATTTTATTTACATTTGTGATGGTCGATGGCTTGATGGAATGGGGTGGGAGGAGGTCGGCGGAAGGAAATTGCTGTTTGGAAGGAGAGTCACACACTATGCTGAAGTGTTGCCAATGAGGTCAGGACCCGATCCGCCGAACTCGCTTACGATTGGCTGCGTAGAGTGTGTGGGCGGGGAGAAAATCCCTCTTCCCAGTTGAGGCTCCAGGAGGACGCGATGCAGAACAAAAAGAAATGGCTGCTGGCACATAATTCAGTAAACATGCCAACAGATTCAGTAATGGCTTACTGAAGACCCAAGGATATATGTTGTCATACTAGAGTAGTTGTGAAGTTATTTAACGATGTTAGTGTTTGACTTAACATACATTCCATACAAAATTTCACACTGAAGCAACTTACGAACAAATTCACCTTACGAACGACCGCTCGGATCGTATCTCGTTCATAAGGTGGGGAGCGTCTAAGCATGTGCAGCTGTACCTAATGAAATTTCCCGTCTGTGTATTCCAGCACGCGGAGGCCCTCGCCACTCTGCGTTCCGAGATGGTGAGGGCTCAGACAGAAGAGCTGCGACGCATCCAAAAACACGCAGATGAGGAGCGGGATAAATTGCAGAGGGAGATGGAGAAGGAGCGAGACAACCTACAGAGAGAAAGAGAGCAAGAAAAAAGCCATTTGGAGAAAGAGAGGAACCGGCTGCGACGAGAAAGAGACGAGGAGAAGGAGGTGATGCGGAAGGAGGCCGAGGGAGTCAGAGAACACTTGCGGAGGGAAAAGGAGGAGGAGGTGGAACGTCTCCGCAAGGAGCTGGACGTGGAGAGGGTTCGCGTCCGGGCTCAGTTGGACAAGCGCTTTGAGCAGGTGGAAGTGCAGAGAGCGGGTCTTCAGCAGAAGCTGGAGGAGGAGAAGAAACGGCTGGTGGAGAAGGCGGAGGAGGACAGGAGGCGGCTGAAGGAGCAAGTGCGTAAAGCCATTGAGGAGGTGATGCGGAGACATGCGGCTGAAGTCCACGGCGTCCAAGAGGCTTTGAACTCTGAGAAGAAGACCAACCAAGAGGTCCCACTCATACTAAACGCTTTTTGTTTTGTCACATGACAAAATGGATCTGATTTTTACAATTGAGATTGGTCAAATCTGAGAAGAATTGCACACAATTTTCTTTTGCATTTTTAATTCAATTAAATATCACTTTTTTGCGCGATAATACAAAGGTGCATCCAAAGTGAGAGATGACTGAAGAATGCATCTATCCTACTTGCCTAAACGGTTTTGAAATGCCAAAAGCAAAACGTATTGTCAAATTTGGATTTCGCAAAGCAATTTTGGAACTTGAGAAATTGAGTTGATTTGAAATCCGAAATTAAAAACAAAATTGTCACACAAACCAACATATGATATGAAAAGCAAAAACTGAATGAACATACCTGCCCCAATGTTTCATTAAATGTAACATTTAACAAATATCTATTTCATCTTATGTCTCAAGGTATGTGCACATCTCGAAGAAGAGAGGAGAAGAATTGGGGATCTTCATGACAGGCTGGAGAGGGAAAGACAAGAATTTGAGATTAAACTGAAAGATGCAGACAATGAGGTAAGGTGCATATACTTCATATTTTTTAACTACTCTACTACCACAGTGGAATGCGAAAAGTACTTATTATTATTATTCTTATATACAGTAAAGTCTCGTTATATCGATATCGGATATATCGATAGTCCCGGTTATATCGATACTACTTCTATGCACGCACGGAGAAAATTACATGCAAACAGGGTCGGATATATCGATAGTCCCGGTTATATCGATGTTTTTGCGGACTCCCTTGAATATCGATATAACGAGACTTTACTGTACATGGTATATATAGAGAAGGCCGTTGAGATTTAGGGTAGTTAAGAACGTTTGTTTGCATCCAGGATGTGATATCAGAGAGTTCGACATAGTGGAGTGGATTGTTTGGATAAATTATTTGATCGAGATGTAGAATCGGACGTCATCTGCGTAGCAATGGAACTGAAGACCATGATGACGAATGATTTGGCCGAGGGGGAGAAGGTAGAGAATGAAGAGAAGGGGACCAAGCACAGAACCTTGGGGGACACCTTTGGGCAGTGTAGAAAGATCAGTTATTGTTTGTATATTATTTTACGTTGAAATAATGTGTTTTAAGGACATGCAAAAATGAAGGTTTGAACAATCAATGAAGATCACCGTCTTCTTACAGCGACGATAAACTCATTAAGCAGCTTTATGCGTGTTCAGATCTTTCGTTTGAAGACGGCCATGCATCATCAAGGAGAGAAGGACAAAGTCGCGCCGGAAAAATCGCCTCCATGCGGGCCGCACTGCTCCCGCCTTCAGGAAGACTTGCAGCAAACGCAAAGCCGCCTGACTCGGATGCAGGAGGAGGCAGAGAAGCAGCGGGAAAGACAACAGAGAGACATCGCTTCCCTCAAGGCGGACAAACACCGGCTAGAGGAGAAGGTTTTCGAACAGAGTCGGCTGAACACAGAGAGGAATCTTTTCGAACAGAGCCAGCGCAATACTGAGGAACGTATCAGGTAGCAGAACAAACAAACAAAAGGCCTGTTTTGGGTTGCTGTGATTGTCATCATTGTTGAAATAGTATACAGATTAATGAAAGAAACCATAAATGCCACAAATGAGTATTCAGATTTTTAAAAAGCATAATCAGTGTCTCTTCTTGATGATGATGATGATGGCACTTTTATTCAATTCTGATTGTGATTATTGCATACAGTGCAATAAAGCAACGGGATGCTCAAGTCATGGACGGAAAGAAGTAGTGTGTGGTGCATGTTGAGATATATAAAACAGTGTTTCAATTCATAAATCTCTGAAAAATGACTTTTCCAAGCTGATTTTTTTTCTCGGTTTTGCCATAAAATTTAAAATTGTGCATTTTTTTCTGCTTGTTTTTATATTTAGTGCAGTGGTCACCAAACTATGGCCCGCGGGCCGTATCTGTAAAAGAAGACATTGCAACAAACACAATCGTGTTTACTTCAGAGACATCCTGTGCTAATTTCTAACTCTATATTGCTCTCCCTCACACACACAATGTTATGAAATAATTACGGTGTCTTTATCTGCGCGGGTTTCCGTAGGGCTGAGTGTGAGGATCGCCTCAGGGCAGAGTTCCGGATCGAGATGAATGCTGCTGTCGCTGAGAGCGAGCAGAGGTGGCAGAACCAGGAGCAGGAGTTGCACACCCAAATCGCTGAGCTGCAGAGTCAGCTGGATGAGCTGCAGGTGAGCAGACTTAACCGATGTCCCTAAACGCCACACTAGTTTCAGTGCTTTTTACCGTTAGCCTCAGTCACATCGGATATTGAGCGTGCAATAGTCAGATGTCCACATGGACTCGAATTGGGCTTTGAGTCTTGCTCACTTCACTGTTACTCCATATAAAGCTACCGGTGAGTGCAACGCTTAAAGATCAAGGGTTAAATTAATTTGACCAACCATCTTTTAAGAAATACAGGTAACATCCGAATTGCGACCGAGTTCCGTTCCAACTAAACGGACCTAAGTCAAAATGGTCGTACGTCGAAATCCATTCAAAATGTTGAATAGAGACTCAGAGGCTAAATGACTCGCAAACACTCCCCTCTGTTGCCATCACACAGTCGATTGATGTGTGAGAGTGAGATGCTGGCTGGCCAAAATTGTCCTATGCGTTGTCGGCCTGCTAGCGCATTGCGGTGTCAGGCGTAGAATTAACATTTTAAAAATAGGGTCTGGAGGTTGTGGTCGTAAGTATGGGTGGTTGTAAGTCGAGTCGGTCGTAAGTCGGATGTTATGTGTACTTAGACCACAGGTGTCAAAGTCAAGGCCGGGGTTAAAGCATGTCAAGTACCATGATTCTTGCGTCCGAACCAAATTTTCAAATTGACCTATGTAAACAATAACATTCATTATGATTGACTTCAGATTCGAAAACTAGTTATTCATTAATTTGCTTTGCATTCTGTAAGTAATATGTGGAGGAGATTAATCATTCTAATGGTTTCCCCAAATTCATTATGGCCCTCGACTGGAAACCTTAACCACCATGTGGCCCGCGGCAATAACTGATTTTGACATAGACTAAGTTTCGGACAAAATCTATTTGAAGCATAGTTTGGTTCCTTTTTTAAAACGTAACTTTTCACTGATTCATAGCACTTAACGAAAATGCTGCTGTTCAATATCGTAATCTCCGGTGAGTGATATCCTCTACAGATTGCTAAGTCAGCCATTAAACTGGATTGTTGTTTTTTTTCTGAAATGCTCTTTCTCATTGTTATTGAGTTATTCTGTGATGCACTGTTCACGTTAAAGCAAAAACTCAAATGCTCCAAAAAAACAAAACTGAAGTGGACCAGAAAATTGGAACTACAGGGTGACCCAAAAAGATGCATACCCATGAAAATTTCAATTGTGGCTTTGATTAAAAAGCTATTTATTTCAAATTACAATCACACATTATTCAGTTTGTGGAAGACCATTCACCAGAGTTTCAGCTATTTTTGTCAATTTTAGTCAATTTATGGCTTTCCCAAGATCTGTTCCAAATGTCCACCATTTCGTTGCAAGCAAACCTGTACTTGTCTGACAAAGTTGTCAATCACTTTTACACACTCCTCTTTCGGGAGGGTGACCCAAAAAGAAAGAAAAGAGTCCCTCACTGCAGCAATGTTTTCTCCCGAAAATGACAGATCAACAGCATATATTCAACTATTTCTAATTTCTGGTGAATATCAAGGTCTCATGTCTCATGTTTGCTTGTATTCATATTTTTCTTGCCAACGCAGACAGAGGCAAACAAGGAGGCACCTGAAGGCGATTCACACGGCAACCTTGAGCTCGACAAGCTCAGAAAGGAAGTCCTGGAGACCAAGCAAATAAACAAGAAGCTGAGGGAGCTGCTGCAGGTATTTGCACAGCCTAACATTTTCCCGGGTTTCGGCACCAAATGTTAGGCTCATTATTAATGAAGCAGGAATCAAAAGTAAAAACACAAAGATTCTTTAATCTTTGGGACGGTACAGGAAACCTGACTGCTGACCCCCAAGAGCAGCAGGAAAGAGACAGGGAAGAGAATCTGGGCAGGAGTTAAAAAGGGACAAAAAGAGAGAGGGCGAGCGGGAAAGGCGCGCAGCTCTCTCTACATTCGAAGGTGTGACATCATTTCAAACAAGTCTATCAGCTAATGGTGATATTGTTTAAAAGTGTCTATCAGCTACAAACTATCTAGAAGTGGGATCTTACAATCGAACCAGAAATAAGTATACAAAAGTGTAGATTGAAAATGACAATAGATGTTAAGAATGTGTCCTAACAGTGACTTTAGGTGTGTGAACATGCGTTTGATTTGTATTCGATAGACCTGTTGCCTTACACACATAAAATCTATTTCCAATGAACATAAAAAGATGTTTGGCTAAATGAAGTGATCTTTGGGCACACCCGACGCTCTCTCACGACACGCCACAGTGCCGCCGCACTCTGAAAACTGAAATATCTGCATTGTCAGCACAAGTCAAGCTCGCATTAGTTGTGACAAAGATTCTTATGTATTGGAGGAACCACAAAGCCAGTGCTCTGCTGAGGAGAGGCACAGTCACACCGTGCAGCTGCAAGCGTTGGAGAGGCAAGCCAAAGAAGACGTCGTGTCTGAGAGGAACCGACTGCAGACCATGCACCACCTGGAGTTAGGTAACACATCCGCACATGGATTGCGCTTTGACACACGAGCACCGCCTCGCCAGGCCCTCAGATGAATGGACAAATAAGAACGTCCACGTACAGACACACAATGATTTGATGTCTTCAACAGCAAAGTTCTTATCGCCATGGATACATATCACCATGGAAACAAGCCGAAGGCTACCTGCGACAAAGGGCTGAGTGGATATTTCTTTTTTTTTGTGTGCGCGTGCGTGACGCTCAGATAAGCAGCGTGCAGAGTTGACCCAGCAGCACACGGAGTGGAGCAGACAGATGACCCAGAGACACATGAAGCAGATTGAAGACCTTCAGGCCCAACTGCAAGCTCACACGCAGATGATGGCGCTGCAGCAGGTAACACGCTTTCATTTAACCCCCATCCTCCCTCAACCCCCTTGGACCTATTGACCTAAATACGGTAATGTGTGCGTGCGCTTGTTTTTAGGACCTCAAGCAGCAGAACCAGAACCAGGTGTTTGAGCGACAGCTGGATGAGAGCCGCTGTGCCATGCTGGAGCTTCAGCGAGAGAATGCCACACTCAAGAAGCAATTACAGGAAAAGTAAGTGAAAATATATTTCAAAAAGAATATCTATTCATTACATTGTAGTTGTGTATATGGAGGAAGCACTGCAGCTTGCCTGTATGATGTTTGTACCGCTAACCACTTTCTCGTCGTTTACTTAACTCATTCACTGCCAGTCACAAATTTATTCGGGAATTGAAAATATGACGCAGAGCGCCATTCCCGAATTTGTTCTGGTTTTGTTTTTTTCATGCTTGGGTGCCAATAAAGCGCTGGCCATCGCCTCTGGCGATGTTTTTTCTTTTCCACAAAGGGACACCATTTCCCCTATTTCCATGCTAGCGCTTTGTTCCAGCTTCAGCTGTTGTTAAGGTGCTATATGTAAACCAATATGTATGTATTGCATTGTATAGTGGACAGTCGCCCTCATTTCAAGCTCATATAACTCCAGACCCATATAATTTGGGAATTAACTCTCTTTTTTGATGAAAGAAGAGAGTCTACGGTTTCTAACGCTGTATTGAATGTTTATGTAGTCCTAAAAGTCAATATTCTGTGGGTCCTGGAATTCAAGTGACAATGACAAAAAGCCTGGAACTGGAGTGAACACATTTTTAGACATGTCTGGAATGAGTTAAAATTTAAATGTAGTAATAATAATAAATTATTATTATTATCATATAATCATAATCATTTTTGCACTTCTGGCAGTGAATGAGTTAAAATGAATAGATTATCTACCTATCTATCTATCTATCTAATGATCACATTTATTTAATTCATTTCTTCACATTTATAAATAATTGAGATGTGAGGACAGGTCTGCTGCTGCTGTCGCTTTCTAGTTTACTTTGTTAGATTATGCAAGTACAGTAAAGTCTCGTTATATCGATATTCAAGGAAGTCCGAAAAAATATCGATATAACCGGGACTATCGATATATCCGATATCGATATAACGAGACTTTACTGTATGTCTAATGTTGTGACCAGTCATGTAACCTAAGAAATGCATTCATATCCTATTTTGCAATGGCACCGACAGTAACTGAAACTCATTTTAACGCAGAATGGATTTGCATGGGTATTTCCAGCCATCTATCTCCTCACAGGTCCATTCAGATGAACCCTAGAATAGAAGCAAAAGAAGAGGAGAGCATAACTTTGCAAAAAACCCGAGATGCCCATCTGGAAGAAGAAGCGCAACGTCTGAAGGAAGAGGTGGAGAAACTGAGGGTGGAGATGGAGACGCTGGAAGAGTCACAGAAACTGTGCGAGGAGAAGAAGGAGGATGACGACAAGGAGCAGGAGGGGGAGGAAAAGAAGAAGCCCGAGAACGGAGATGAGAGTAGGAGAAAAGAGATGGAAGAGATCAGGAAGGAGCACAAAAGGGAAATACAGAATTTGGTGTCTGAATACAGCAACGCTCAGATGCAACTGCAGGCTCGCATCGTAGCCCTGGAGAATGAGTAAGTACTGCAGGTGTGACATGAACATGACAACTTAATGATGCGATTAAGATGACAGCATATGCGGTGATGGTTGCACCAGGTTGCGTGAACGGGAAGAGCGATGCAGGAGGAGAGAACCACGATGTGATGACTTCCAGTTAGGGAAACTTCAAGAGAGGCTGACTGAACGTGACCAGCTCATTAAAAGATTAGTGGTACAACTGTGCGCACAGACACACACACACATATTCCTGTTTCAATGGTTTTGTGAGGTCCAGATAAGGAGTGAGGACCACCGTTGCTAATAAGTTCAGAGACGAACTAGTGTTACATTTGAAGACTAAATGTCACCTCATTTCCCACTTCGACTTCTTTAAAAAACTAAGAAATAAAAAGTGGACTTGAAACTGAAATAACAGCAGGAGTGAGGTTTCTGAATGGCTACATTCAAAGTCCTCACCTCTGGAGTGAATTTGGTTAAAATATCGTTTGACTTTTTGTGGCCTGAACTTTTTCCTCTCCTTAAACACACAGATAAACACAAACAGTGAGTAAAATGTGTTTATCCAAGTGAAATGAAAATACACACCAAAAAATGAGGACCTCTCTGAAACTTGCATATGTAGACCCACTAGAAGCCTTTAGAATGAAAAACTTGTGAGGACCGGCCAAAAGGTCCTCACTTGTCAAAAATGTCCTCACTACGCATGGTATAAAATGTTAGTGGTCCTCATAAGACTAGCCATACAAATACACACACACACACACACACACACACACAGTTCCATCTCCAAAGTGACAACCACAAGATTAATTCTCCTCCGTAGGTTGTGTCACTGACCCACGTGGTGCAGTGGCGATTGTAACAGCAAAATTTGATAGATTCCTTGATTAGCACCTCCATCTCAAGTGACTCATACCAAAACAATTTAGAGCAGGAATGAGCAACTTTAATGCAAGAACGAGCCACGATTTTTTTATCAGTACTGTCAGAAGGTCATAGGGACATCCTATAACCTGATATATGACAACAAAAAAAAAAAAAAACTCATTCACTACAAGACAATGTGTGAAGATGTGTGCACTCCAGTCCCAGGGTTTTTGTCATTGTCACTTAAATTTCAGGACCTACAAAATATTAAGTTTTATGACATACATAAACATTCAATACAGCGTTAGAAACTTTGCGAGACCTTTTGTGGCTCAGTATTAATTACTTCACATATAAGGCAGACTCATCTTTTGAAGAAAATCAAAGCTTTTAGATGCACCTTATACACTGGAAAATACGGTAAAAATAATATATTTTCATGAGTGTAATCCTCCAAATGACTAGCTTTTAATGCAACTTCTGGTATGAGGAACGCAAGTAAACAAATCAGAGTTCTAGACAACACCAACTGTGTACAAGCTCCTTCTTCCCTCCCTCCAGGAAGAACGGCATCAGTTGCAATTACAACCCCCTGCTGTCGGGGACAACAGCGGCCTCAGGCTCCGCGACAACAAGTCCCGCCCTGGGAGCACAACGCCAACCATGAGGGTGAGTGTGGGTGTGCGTTCGTCCTGCATATAATGGGTTCATCAGGCGCTAAAATGTCCAATTTGGATGCCTGTGAGTGAGTGTGTGTGTGTGTTACACACTAATGTAGTACCGTTCAAATCATGAACTGTTTCTAGTAAACATAAGAAAGGACTTAGAAGAATGCAATACAGTAATCCCTTGTTTTTCACGTTTAATGGGGACCAGGACCACCCAATAGTCAAAAATCCACGAAGTAAGGTTTGGCATAAAACCACCAACCATCCATCGATTTTTAGAAAGACACACATATAAAGTTTCGCATAGAAACATTAAACGCTCTTACAGAACAACAAGTCTAAATAAATTATATTTTTGTTGTCGTGGCAACCAATGACAAAATACCCGCCAGTTACAATAATAATAACAATAATAATAATAATAATAATAGTACAATTAATTTCTAAGTGCCTTTCAAAACTCTCAAGGACACTTTCCAGTCACAGGATAATATTTTTTTTGTGTGCGGGTGAGCAGCGGCAGCCATTCGCACCAGCGTTCACTCTACCCGGAAGTAACACAGCAGCAAAGTTATGAAAGGAAGAGGAAAGGAAAGAAAGAAGTAGAAAAACAAAATACAGGAGCTGCTGGAAAGGCAGCCACGCTCGCGGCGCCATCTTGAAGTCCAAAAAACTATGACAGTACATATATTATATTATTTTAATCAAAACCTATTGTGCTAAAGAAAAAAACAAGGGAACAATATGAATTTCCACCACCACCCTCAAAAAATACAAAAAAATAAATATACTATATACAGGTAACATCCGACTTCTGACCAGCCGGACTTACGACCACCCATACTTACAACCACGATGTCCAGACCCTATTCTTAACATTTTAAAGAGGGGGAATTTGCGAGTCATTAGCCTCCGAGTTTTTATTCAACATTTTGACTTACGACCATTTCGACTTACGACCGTTTGGTCGGAACGGAACTCGGTCGTAAGTCAGATGGTACCTGTGTGTATGTATGTATGTAGAGATAGATAGATGGATAGATAGATAGATAGATAGATAGATAGATAGATAGATAGATAGATAGATAGATAGATAGATAGATAGATAGATAGATAGATAGATAGATAGATAGATAGATAGATAGATAGATAGATAGATGTTAATTCCAATGGAGTGTTTTGTTTGTTGTTGTGTGCAGAGAAAGCACATGGAGTCATCTCCTCGTGGAAACAACATCTCCTGCTCCGGTGCTTACGACCGCCTCCCCCCTTACTCGTCTTCGTCCTTCTCTTCCACGCTGCCCCATCAGTCCACATGCCACCCTCACACGCCTCCCCACTACTCCACCTCGTCTCTTCCACACAAGCACACGTCACTGTCTTTCAGCCAACATTCCCCACCGCCCCTTCCTCGCTCACCAAGATCTCGAAGCTCCTGCATTCCTCCCACGCCGGCGCCCACTGCGCCGCTGCCCGTCTGCCCTTCGCCACAGACGGGCATTCGCTACGTGTCGCCCTCCTGCCAAGAGCCTTATGCGTATTTCCAGGCGCCGTCAATCAGGTAGGTTTTGAAAACGGTTTAAAAATATCATTGTATGAAGTCATCTGACAGCATCAGCGGCTCTTTTTCCGCCTCGTCACACTCGTTTCCTGATTTAACATTTGCAATTGTGCTATTAAACTACATTATTTATAACTTACCTTTGTAACAGCCAGCTTTGTTCCGGCGGTGAAGTTGGTTCACTTTTGAAAAGAAAATAATGAATAGCAGCCCTGTGCTCTTCTGCGCTAAATAAAGACACAAGAGGATGCAAAAATAGGTCAAACGTTTACTTGAGTGAATACAGAAAGCAATAAATGTACACAAGTTTATGCTGTAGTATTAATGAATGCAACACAGCCAGAATTTTGCAATATGAATTTTCAACCATTATTTTATTCTTAAATTATGATTCTAAAGGTTTTTTTGAAAGACTGAACCTGAAGTGTGTGTATGTAGATGATGCGAGTGTTAATGTGACATGAAATTATACACAATCTACAGCCTTCAAGGCTTTAATGTGTGACTTCAAAGAATTTCTGGTTGAGAAAAAAAATGTCAAACTGTACCACTTTTGGTTCTGACATCATGATTTTTTTTTTTATTACGGTACATTTTACACAAAGGATAAAAGCCATCAACATAATGTGAAATCAAAACAGAGCGATTGAAAGAAGGGAAAATCTAAAGAATCATATTCAAACATGCATTTGAATCATGCTAAAAACTAAGAGCATGAAAATAAACTTGGTTCATTTTCTCTTAATATAAAAACATGAATGAGATCATATTGTAAAATACAGAGTATGCTTTAAATTTCACTGTAGGGCAAAAAGCAAATACAGTTTTAATTGAAAAAGAGAATTGTAGCAAATTTACAGATTAGTGGTAGATATGTGGAAGAAAGACTTCACAGGTTTGGGTTCCAATGTGGTCATACATGATGAATCTGCCCCAAACGTTCCTGGCCTTCAACAGCACATTTTCTTGAAAAAAATACAATAAAACAATAAATTGTCCAGTTCACTTCAATTCAAAATACCTGTGGAGAAAAGGTGTTCCTCCCAATCGTCAGTAGACAATTGGGGGGGGAAAAAACATTCAATCAAGTTTTTCAATCTTATGCAAAATAGGAAATAATTGAAGATTTATGATATTTTCATATAATAAATTAGATGAGCTTGGGGGAAAACAACCAGAAGACTAACTTTGATTTGACAGGGTGAAATTATTATGTCCCACTTGGAAGATTTCGACGGGAGCCTTAAAGGACAACCGACACCATTTTTTTTGTTTCCTAACTGACATATGAAAAACATTTTATAGCATCTAAAATACCCAAAACACGCAGGCTGATATTTTTAGTCAAATGCAAAAAAAAAAAACAATAAACATGAGTTAAAGTCTCCCAAAACTACTTGACCCCAGACCCCAGAAATGGCAAGTTTCAGAAGGTCCCGCCCCCTTGTTCGTGACATCACGCCAGGACATCTTGCCTTGCTCTAGAATAAAAACGATGGTTTCAGATTCGGAGAAGATGCTTTTTTGTTACTCATCCAGTTCTGAATATGATTCAAATAGTTCTGAAGAGGAAAGCATAAATGTTTGCAATCGATTAAAGAAGTCCTTCCGTCTCAATTTGAGCCGGCAGGACTCCAATGTAGCGTCCCAGAAAATGCACAACATGGCGCCCAATCTCCGTCGGAAATGGGCTGATTTGTCTGCTGGGAATTTGTGGCAACTAGTATCAAATAGTAGTCTTGGTGCAACACACAACGATTCACCATCGTGTTATTTTTGTGTTTTCCTTCTAATTTCGCCATCAACGCGAAGTTTTCAGACCAAACAAAGTACCCGAAATGCATTGTGTGTCGCTTTCTCGGTCAGTGACAATACCTACCGTGACGTCACGTACGGACTCGTCACCAACTCAAAAACAAGACTTCCTGAATATTCAGCGCGAGTCTTAAAACGTAAAATATAGCTATATGCGGTGGAATCTTTGTAAAATACGCTTAGTAGAAGTCATTTGAAGTGATTTTACAAATTATGGACACAACTTGTCAGGAGGCGTCGGTTGTCCTTTAATCCTTGTTTTTTATCTTTTTCAACTGCCACTTGAAAATGGAATGAAGGAATGATACCATACACTGATTTTGAGTTGCCAAACCTTTTGAAATAACATAATGATTTGAGAGAATTTTGTGTAAATGTGTTTTAGGGGGTCTTACATGGAGCAAAGAGGCACAGAGGGGCTAAAACAAGAGTGGTTCACCAAATACTTCTCCTTCTGAGCACAAAAACAACCTTCCCAACGGTTCATTGCGTCTGCTTCACATTCACACAAAAGCTCGACTGGACTTCGGGCCCATTTTTCACCGAGTCAAAGACAAGGAAGAAGCTATAAAAGTGATAGCATCGTCGATGAAAGGGCGATGCGATCGGATCATTGCTCGGAGCTCCGTGGCAAGAGAGATTCCAGGCGCACTGTTGGTCATGTCGTACTGTGAAACAAGGTTGCATGGCTTTGAAGGAAACTATGTTTATTTGGTTCTGTTGCATTGAATGTGAGTCCTTTTCGCCGAGTGGTGTGAAATCAGTGGAGTGCTCTTACAACAGACTTGTGGGCTCATCACCAGCATGGCCATCTCCAACATTGCCTCAAAGCTCAACCAAAAAGTGCTTCTCAAAACACATGCCTGACCTCTTCTCGGCCTCCTGGATCTTGTTTGTGTTGTTTGAAATGTCTCCATGTATTTATTATAGTTTTTTTTAACAGTCTTCCTTTTTCAGTGCGGAATTTGCTTCAATATGATCATGTGGTGACTGAAGGTAACTCTTGGGATGTCTTGAATTTCAACTATGGAGGCATTTGATGCATTCAATCAAGATCCTCATTCATAAGGACCCACACTTTACACTTCCCATCTCAAAATGAAGCGTGTTTTGATGCAAAAATGTACAATAGTCTTAATGAACAAATTGAATAAATATTTTGTTTTTATAATCCACGATTCTTGATGTTTTCTTGTCACTTTAAAGCCAATAGGGGTTATGTAAGGCTGCCTTGGGAGAAATGCTTTTTGAGTGACGGTACGAAGAAAAAAAAAATACGATTAGAATTCACTTTCATTAAGTGAAAAAGAAATAAGTGCTTATCGGCTGTCAACTGACATTATAAACTACCTTGTTTACTTGAACGGCAGGAATGTAGAAGTCCAATTTAAGAATTTGATCCCTGGTTTATTTACAACAAAAACAAAAGTAACGTATCCATGTGAAGAAAATAATGGCCAAAGAGCATTTTGTCCTTCTGCTGCATTACTATATTAATTATGGCTGCATTTTTAGGTCATACTCTTTAGTCATAAACCGGTGTATATAAGTGTGGAGGTGAATAAAACTGTGGTGAGACCAGCCATGATGTTTGAACTGCAGACAGTGCCATTGAAGAAAAGATGGGAAGCAGAGCGGGAGGTAGCAGAGATTAAGATGTTGAAGTTTTCTTTGGGAGTGACCAGGTTCTTGGATAGGATCAGGAATGACTATATCAGAGGGACAAGTCACGTTAGGGGTTTTGGAGAAAAAGTCAGTGAGGCCAGACTCAGATGGTTTGGACATGTTCAGGGGAGAAAGATCGAATATATCGGGAGAAGGATGCTGAGTCTTGAACTGCCAGGCAGAAGACCAAGAGGAAGTCCGAAAACGGACGCTGTGAAAGAGGACATGAAGGTAGCTGGTGTGAGCGAATAGAATGCACAAAACAGGGTGAGAAGGAGAACACTGATCCGCTGTGGCAAACCCTGAAGGGAAAAGCCGAAAGGAAAAGAATAACTAGGTCTTTCCTCAAAAACGAACAAACTAACATTGGAAATATTGAAACGGGTCAGCAGACACCAATCAGTGTGTGCTGCCTCATTGTTGAATTTGCAACATTGCAAATAAACAAAAGTTTGGATGGAAAATGCACTTACGATGCGTGTTACTTAAACATGGGGCATTTTTCAAGTGCTTCCGTTGCAGAAGCGTACTGCAGGACGTTGTCATGAAAACGTGTGAGCTCCATGCATGCGACTTTTCTGTTCTTCCCGCCCGTTCCGCGGTATCTCATGGAGAGTAGTTTGGAGCACAAATAGTGGAGCCACAACACATTGGAATGAGGGTGGAAGGTGCTCCAGTTGTTACTGCGACACAAAAAAACGGCAGGAGTTCTATGAATGACGGTCTCTTTCAACCAGACATAATAAGGATGCCAATGTTCACAACTCCCATCTCAGCTCAACAGTGTGACACGAATTGGCTGTTCTACACAGAAGACAAAGAATAGATGACTGTGAGCAATGCTATGTCTGCATATATGCTATTTCTGGACTATTTGTGTCCAACTCATTGCTTCAAGGGTTAAAGCAACGCAACATAAATGCTTATTAGCGTTAGAGGTAGCAGACTAAAGGGTTACGTTACATGGTTTTGATTTAACACAATGATAATCAGAATACTTCTCTGAACAACTAAACAAATCAGACAATTTCAACAATATCAGGTCGCGAAAGAATTCATTATCAAAAATAATTACCAATCACTGTAATTATCGATTAGTTGTCAATTAATAATAATAAGACATTTCATTTCTAAGCGTCTTTCAAAACTCTCAAGGTCACTTTACAGTCACGGGATGTTTTGTTCTGTGGTTGAGCAGTGGCAGCCACACGCGCCAGCGTTTACTCAACCTCGAATAACTCAAATAGATAGAATGCTAGCTATGTACCTAATAGATATCCAGCTAGCTAGCTAATTAATAACCAGCGAGCTACCTAGATAGTTAATAGTTAGCTAACTAGCCAGACAGCTAATAGACATAAAATAGCAAATAGATAGCCAGCTAGGTAGCCAGTTAGGTAGCCAGCTAGATAGCAAATAGATAGCCAGCCTGGTAGCTGGCTACGCAGTTGTGAAATAACGTACTTATAATTTGCCACTTTTTGCCACTACTAGAACCTTAAAGTAGATATCGAGTAGATAACAAAATCCTGGATGTAATTGTTGCCCAACCCCCAAAAGGCTTAAACAATACTCTACTTGCCTTCATGTTATTTAATGCTGAGATGCTTTTTCTGAAAATGGTTTGTTTGTTGTTATTTTTTTAATTTTGTGCATTTCTTGTGTCCAAATGTAATCCATTTATGCTAATAATCAATCACAAAATGCTAATCATTACATCTCGAACTCAGATGTTATATCTGGCATCACAGTTATACAATATATGGCAAATAAGGAGGAGCGAGGCCATTTAATGATTTGAAAACAAATAAGATCTTCAAAATGAATGTATCGGGAGCCAGGAAAGGATGCCAGAGTAGGAGCTATGTGATCCTTCTTACACTTACAGATCAAAAATTGTCCTGTTACATGTTTAGCCCTTAATTATAATTTTTAAAAAACGGGGCCGTGATCTCCAAACACACACTGACAGTTATTTTAAATACAATAAAATAAAATAAAAATACTGACCCATTTTCTTCTCTCATATGTCTGTAGATATCAAACTGGTAATCTCCTTTACCCATAAAGAGCTCCTCATCATTTGAAATGTCACAGGACACCGTCAGGCCATCTGGAGAGAAGACAGCTCAGTCAATTTACTTCAATTAGATAACAAAGACAAAGTCGCTCAGGAGGTGAGCTAACAGTTCAGGGGAAGCGCCACTGACCAATTTCAAGTCTGGACAGAGAATAGTCAATAATGCGGACCAACACTCCTTTAGTTTCCAAAGTGTGTGCTGTTCCGTTGAGTAGGAAGGTTCCAGTCTTCTGCTTTGTAGTTTTGATGAGCACATTGCCCCAATGGAGGTCCCTTCAGAAGAAAAGCGTGAAAGTAACAAATGACCAATCCAAAGCATTTAATCAATCTGCTTTCCAAAACAAATCAAGGAAGTCTGAATTGTGAAAAGCCAATTTCCCCGCCAGTCACATTTATTTGGTCAATAGTGTTTGTGAAATGAGAGTTTAGCGCTCAGCCCCCAGCTACAAACCTTTATTGAGTCATTATTCATTTCAATACGGCAAGGGGTTGTAAATAAATAATGGTGCAAATGTATCACAAAGAAGGAAGTCAAAAGCAGTAAAATGTAAGAATACAGTGATACCTCCGCTTACAAACGCTTACCTTACGAACATTAAATTCGTGAGAATATAATCTTGGCATACGAACTAGTTTTTGGGAAACACACACAATGGCTGGCGGTCTAGTTTTCGTCAGAAGAACACCAAACAACACGATCGAACACACCCTTTTTGAGTGCAGACGTGGTTTGTTATCGAGTGAAGTACTTATGCTATTACGGACCCGAAAAAGACCCCACCACAGGCTAGTGTTAAAATGAAGAGGAAACAAAAGAAAATTACGGTTGAGCAAAGAAGGAGATCATCGAAAAACACGAATGAGGTGTGCGTTTGTGTAACTTAGCGTCCCAGTACCAGTATGCTAAGTCGACCATTGCTACGTGTGGCTAAGGGTGTTTCTCTGTTGTCTAAGCAACTGTCTCAGGCACACAAATGACTTATTACACCGCTGGGCTGTCCAGAGAACTTTGAAGGGTTGTCCGAAAAAAGGATCAAGGTGTTTAATCGCGTACCTGTGTTCAAAATGCAACTCCTGCTCAGCCACAGCCAGCGCGGCGGTCACTTGGTGGAGGATACCCTTTGCCACAGCCAATGAGGACAACTACAGGACACAAGACATGTTGGAGTTTTGAGACCTCAAAGCGTCACCTCATAATTTATGCACACCAAAAACTCAGTTGAGTAGCATTGATAAATCGGTATAAATAGACGGTCTGACATTGCAAAACACGCAATAAAAAGTTTGGAGGGTGAATACCGTTCCGTTGCTGTTCTCCAGGTCGACACCACCAAACTCAAACTCCAGGATGAGAAACAACTGGTCATTTTCGAATAAATCTGTACAACACAGAGAAAAGAATAGCATCTGTTCCTACCTTACAATATATAATAGCCCCTGCTAAATGGTCATTTAATAAACCTCAACTGCGGCTCTCATTTGGTAAACAGTCCAATCGTGCAAACAGACACGCAGATTAGGATAGGAGTGAAGGTGATTTTATTTTTAACTCACTTTTATATAGATTTGTGCATAAGCATCTTTGGACTTCAACCACTGAACTAAAAATGATCACTGAAATTACAACAGAGAGTGAAGGTGTGTATTTAATTATTTTTTGTGTGGGTGTGCATGTTTGCAGGATTCAGTAGAATGAAGAACACAACAAAAACCTGGTCTGTCATTCTCAGAACCCTTTTTCTCATCAAATGTGTCCCAGGCATCCAGGAACTCAGGAGGGTAGCTGCCTCGGACACAGTGGAGACTATGTGGGAAGGAGATGAAGGTCAGCAAACGCAGAGAGAGAGAGACAGACCATCGTACGGATGGAAGAAAAAGAAGCAGCGAGGGCATTTACTCATGAAGTCCGATGAAGTAGCTGGTCTGGTTGTGATGTTTCTCTTTCAGGCTGCTCAGCTCCCTGGAACATGACATGGTGTTTTACAAACGTGATGGCGTAACATTACTACAAAACGAATGGAGGGTTGAAATCATAAAAATGGCAGAACCCAAAGTGAATGGAGAAATTACTTGGAAATGATAATCTCATGTAGGATCTCCCCGAAGGTCTTCTGGTCTTCCCCATTCACCTTCTCATTGCCCTCCAGTGGAATGACCTAGAAGAAGAGATGATTTCAAATATGTCTTTTCAAGCTTTTTTATCAAGTTGCGACACTAAATCCCTTATTTCCACATAAATCAGATAAAAGAAGAGCTGGTGGTTGGAATTTCAGGATGAACGTCAATTATACTTTATTTGACCTGGACTAAACCTCACAATGCACGGTAGATGTTCAGTGTTTCAATACTTTTTGCACAATTTGCTGTTTTCCAACAAAGAGATGAATGGCTAAAATTACAGCGGGTGTTTAATTCATGAATCAATCAGTACATTTTGTGGTTGAATGACAACTGGATCGAGTGTTCTATATTGGGGAAATGCTGGAAGTTTTATCCTAGTTCGCAAGTTTGACATTTTTTTTTTCTCCACAGTAAAATCTTCTCCAACCTTGTTCAAAAATATATTTTTTTTGAAAAACATTTTATGGATCGCGTGGAGAAGGGCATTTTAAATTGCTCTCTTGAGATGGGCACATTCACTGTGGCTTTCATAGCAGCAGCGGTACATCCTGAAGAAGAGCAATGAAGATTGTCATGCTCTAAACACTTTGTGACTGCGATCAACTTTTTAACCATCGCAATATAAATTCTAGTGGAGGACCATAAACCATACTGTCAAGAAAATGTGCATTTTATTTAACCTTGAACTAAATTATAGATACAAGCTCAGAGGGATATGACCAGTCAGTTTAGTTTTACAGTTATCAGCAAGTTGCAAGAGGTAGACTGGATGAGGCACAGAAAGGCATGAAAGTCAATCTAACATTCTCTATGAAACACTGAAGAGCTGCACATGTGTTTTCAAATGTATTTATGGTGAAATTAAATCCATGTGTTAAGGTTATGATGTATAACCTTTGTGAGTACAGTGCAGAACGCATGATAAAAACATCATACCATCAACATCGTTTTGTAATACAAGTCACTTAAAAAGGTTTTACAGATTGTTCCATTTCACTAAACAAATTTGAATTTCAATTGGTGGTTCTTATAACTTTTTTTTCAGTCAACTTAATCTTTGTTTGACACATTGAGTAAAATGGCCCAGTGGCACAATGATGCATATGTAAACACGTACTTTGAGAGCAACCGTTTCTCCTGAAGAGTTGTTGGTGGAGAACACCTCACCAAATGTTCCCTCGCCAATCTTGACGCATTGTCTCATCTGAAGAGGTGAAAAGCACTCTTTCCAGGGTAGCGGACCCCGTTGTCCACACTCGGCGTACACTTTCTCCGCTTCTGACAAATCCGTGTCATACATTAGCTGTGGGAGTTGAGACATTTGCAGAGTTAGTTGACAACTTTTTGGGTTTTGCGGTTTGGCTCCGCTTTGTCAAAATATGGCGAGCCTCCTTCAAAGATACCTGACTGATGTTTGTTGCCGGAGGCTTTTTGGAACAGTGCGGTGTGAGCAGTGCAAAAGAGGGCTTCTCGGCCTCTAGCAAATCTGTATCACACATTCGCTGTGGAGTTGGAGCATTTGCATAGTTAGTTGACAAGATTTTTAGATGATGATTGGCTCTGTAAGGATTTTGTGGTGTCCAATGATGACTCCTTCATTCATACCTGACTGACATCGTCTTGGATGTGCTTTTTTGAACTCCGTGGTGTTTGCAGCACTTAATAAAGTCCAAAGAGAGTGTTTTAAGGTTAAATGAAAATAATATGAGCAGAAGTACATAACCTAGATTTAATAGGCACACAAGTCTTACCTTTACGGTGAATGGAGAGGGCAGATTTAAGCCGATTCCAGCGCTGTGTGGGCGTCATGGGGTCAACCAGCAGCGAGGACAGGTTAAGGGAACAAATCTTCACTGGGGTGGTGATATTCAATGGACGCCCCATGAATCCCTGCACATAAGGACGCATGATCAAGTCAGGAACTGAGGAAACAGCATCACCTCTACCCAATTTTTAAAAAGAGCCATCACTTAGTGAGCCCATGGACCCAACCCACCTGCGTGCCATAAGCAGGATTGGAAAAGTGAGTTACAGACGCTGCCCAACTTACGAACATTCGAGTTATGAATAACAATACATCTAAACATTTTTGCGGGTACAATATGTCAAAAAAATGTTCGGACAGAGTAAGTTAGATTAGATTGCGTGCCTTTTTCCGGCCGAGCTCGCCTGCGATTGGCTGCGTACTGTGCTTCACGCACAGACAGATTAGAAGTTTCAAGGGCTAGGGTTTACGTGACGGACACCAAGGTTGACCAATCAGCAATATGCTGAAGTCTTGCTGAAGTCTTGCCAAAGAGTTCAGGGACCAATCCGCGAGTTCGCTTACAATTGGCTGTGTATAGAGTATGTGGGTGGGGAGGACATCCGTCTTCCCAGTTAACACTCCAGGAGGATGTGATTCATAACAAAAAGTAACGGCTGCTGGCACGTAATACAGTAATTACGTGCCAGCAGCTTCAGCCATGGCTTACTGAAGACCCAAGGATATATGTCGTCGTACTAGAGTAGGTGTGAATTTATTTTACGACTGTCAGAGTGTCTGTGTTTTATACTTCCCCATTCAGTGTTTGACTTAAACATACATTCCATACAAAATATAGCACTAAAGCAACTTACGAACGACTTCTCGCAACGTATCTTGTTCTTAAAGTGGGGAGCGTCTATATTTTGAAACATGGTTGTTTTCAAGTTATGCTCACCGGCAGTCCATTGGGTTGAGTCGCGATCAGATCGTTGATGGTGCAGTCGGCAGGCCTCCTTGTACTATTCTTCTTGAAGGCATGGGGCGCTTGCGAAAGACTGTCATTCTTCCAGCGGCTCACGCTCAGACCACTGACACATGCCTTTCGGGTGGTACCTGGGAGCTTTGGTAAAATGCCCTTTCTCATTTTCTTGTTTTTACCAAAACCTTTTTGGCCAACTTTAGGGCCTTCTTTTGAAGTTTTTTCTTCCAAGGCTACAGGGCTGAAAGAACTATGCGAGCCTTTTTCCAATACTGGGTATGAAATCTTTTCAAAATGTTTCGAGTCCGGTTTATTCTGGCACTTTTTTATTGTCAGGTCGTCATCGGTAAAATCGAAACAATTTGTGGATGATTTACACTTTCTGCCTTTCTGTTGCAGCTCCTTCAGTTGTGTGAAAGTCAGTCTCTTGACTCTGACTGTGAGTTTCTCACTTAAGCATTTTCGGATCAATGCCACAGAGAGGCTTTCTGCCCCACTTGATGTGTCAACAGCGGTGTCACTTGATCGTGCTACAGACGGTGTTTTAATTTCCGTCAACCCCAATTGTTCAACCCTAATTTTGCAGCTTTTTGCTTGGAATGTGCCATCTGCATCCTGTTCCTTTGCTGCCATTTGCCCAGGAAAGCTGGTTGGTAATTGCGCACAACTGAAAAATTCAAAACTGCTGCCGGTATGCTGCGTGGATTCAGTGCGTGCTGAGCATGACACATCCTTGAATTCACTTTCTGCTGACAATGACTGTGACAGTCCAAAGATGACAGAAATATTTGAAATTTCCGGCCCATTCCCTGTGTTTGACCCCTCGCAGGTTTCATCTTGAGTGGTAGCTAAACTAAACTCATAACATGGTTTCATATTCTCCACGAAAACCGAATGATGCTGGGATGTTAGCCGTCTATGATCTGAGCTAAAATCAGTAAGGCACGAGGAGTAGGTGGTCTGGTTGCAAAATTGATGAAGAGTCAGGCTGTTTAATCTCTTCAATCTCACAGTGCAGCGTTGGGCAAAACATTTCTCCTTCAGAACTTCATTCAGTGAGATTAAGTCCTCCCCTGTGGTATCACAGCTGTCCCTTTCGAAGTCTGTTGCCAGCAGATGGAGGCTTGACGAAGCCCCACCATATTTCATCTTGCTGTCTCGACTACTCTTATTCATACTATTCGGGTGGATAAAAAGGTCTCTTGAATGCCCTTCGTGAAAAGGTGGGCATGCTTGTTCATTCAGCTCACACGGGCTTGTCTTCTGCTTCTTATTGGAATTTAGTCCTATGCGTGGTGAAGAACAACGCTGCCTTGGAGACTCCTGCTCTTCTTGGCATGCACTTGCACGTATGCCGCTGATGGACAAAGATGTGGGGTTCAGCAATTGATTAGTGATGGGAAACGGAACAATATGGGGTCGTTTGCTTGACAGGCTATGTGAAGAAGGCGTAGAGCAAAAGATGGGCTTCCTAGGGTGCGGCCCAAGGCTGTGATCTGATGAATGATTTAGGAGCAAGGGATTGGAATCAATGTTGCTGGTGGAATTCTCCACACTTGATTCTAGCATTGCTAGAGGGATTTTTTTCTTTTTGTGAGAAAAACAGACTTGACTTTCTTCTCCAGTAGTAAAGTCTTCTATGAAGTTGAAGACATTGCCTTTTGCCTTCGAAACTTCCACTTTCGTGGCAACGGGGCAGCGTGGACGACATGTCACAAACCGGGCCTTTGATAGACGAGGAAGGCTGTGGAAAATGGAAGGAGAGATGACCCAAAACATTTTTCAACACATGGAATTTAGCATGAGAGAAGGACTATGCAGACTCATGAGAGGCATTTGAGTGAATTTATCAATAAACTATTAATGGTTTAATTTATTGTATTGCATTACAAAATAAAATGACCCAAATTCAATACATTGTGACACAAGGACTTACTTGGAAGTAGTATTGAGTTGAAGTGGCTTGGCATGTGTTTTTGTAGACAGATTGCATGACAGATCTTCATCACTTGAGCTGCTCATCGGACAATACTGTTTCTTCTGTCTTATTGTGACCCCTGTTCTGGCTGACAGAGGCGGTTGGTTCCTGCTGATGCGCCAATTGAGATGAGGTCACAAAATAAAAGCCTCTGCCAATCTTTCACAAAAAGAAAACTACGGGTGGTAACCATAGTTTCATATATGGCGCATTTTCTGAGGCTAACGAAATACAATATGAGGTCAATGTGTTCACACGAAGGTTGTACAGTTATAATTATGTCACGACAATGGTTCTTTCTGAGTACTGAAATGAACAGTTTTTTCCCCCATGGAAACCATCCTCAGCCATGTGCTGAAAAACACACCCATTTTATCTTTAGTGTAATGTCGCATGTTGACACAATATATATTATAATACACAATAATTAACTACATTGCCCAAGTATACAGAACTGATTGAAATAAACCATTCGATATCAGGAAGGCAAGATGGCAGACGACAAAAGTTGAAAACGCTGAAGGAAAACGAACAGTTTTTAATTGCTGTTTAACTAAATGTGTTTCTTTAGCTATTTTAACAGAATTATGTCATATGTGGCGCAAATCATGTAGCAATATGCACTAATTGTAACAGATTTGCGCTGCTGTTGAGCCAGTGGCTGTAAAAATGTGTCAATGGCGTAAGGGTGCCCGTAATTAAGAAGTGGAAAGCATGACATTAAAATCTAAAAATGGCACAGTGTGAAAGCGCTATGTTTATTTATCCTGGATTGTTTCGGAGGAATTGATGGAGAGTTTTGATTTACTATGTGCTGAGGAATTGGAACAGGCCGCAACATACGAGTACCTCCAAAAGTCTTCAAATGACGATGACTGAATGTGAGGCAAAGTTGCAGCGGATTGTGTGTATGTATTTGGGTGCACACACCTGGGCACCCCGTCCCGTGGAGCAGGCTTGGAGTAAGAGGAGGGGGGCACTCTGAAAATGTCCTCCTTGTCTTTCACTTTCCTCCTCGTCGCATGGACCTTCTTTCGCTTGGAAGAACCTTTCGTTGCTCTAAAAATTAAAACGTTTTTAGTCACTGGTACATTTCAACAGCTTCTATTTGGGCTCTTCACCAAACCAATAGCAAGTGTCACTGTGAATGTTTTTAGGTTGCAGGTAAGAGCCCTTTGCGTTTGAGACTGTGGGTTGATGTCATACAGTATCGCAACAAAAGACTGTGAAACAAACAAAATACAGTGTGTGTGGTGTGTGTGTGTATATGTATGTATGTATATACATATATAAGCTCTTTAAAAAAAATAAAATACAAAAATAAAATAGAGCTTGGCTTCAACCTTCAACTTACTTGGAAGTTGCATTGATTGGCAGTGGACTTTTCTGACTTTTCACAGAAAATGACAGATCTTCCTCGCTCTCATTGTCAATCAGACGACACCTCTTGTTATTTCTTGCTGTGACTGCAGCTGCAACTGATACAGCTTTTCTCTTCCTGCATCAAGATAGATTAAACCAGAAAGTGGGTGGACAGAAAACATCTGCCAAGCAATTACCATATTTAAACTACCAAAACTACACCCGCCTCTGTAAGCACACAATTTCAACTAACTGCTATTTTCCCAAATGTTTATATATCCACAAGCATTTTTTGGAGGTTCTCCGAATTTATCAGTCCAGTATTAGTCAAATGCAGTGGTTCTTAACCTGAATTCAATCAAACCCAAGGGTTGGGTGAATTGGGCTCAGGGGATAGTATTGTTTTTTTTCATCTCCTTGTTTAGGATATGTCCACAGACCACTCAGGAGGTAGACAAACATAGGGACAGTGAAAGAAGCTGAAATCGTGTGAACTAGTAGTAGTTGTAATCTTTGGAAATACGGTGAATTATTGCTGAATTACAATTGAGCAATATTTTTTTTAAATCCTTTAATCCTCACGACCAATTTAGTGCAGTGAGAACTCTTCTATTAACGTACTTATATAATAACGGATGCATTATTATTATTATTGTGAGTAAGTCACTAAAGATTGAAATACTGAATCAAAGTCATTCACGTGCGCTTCTTTTGGTGTCTTTACCTGTTTTTCGTGTATTTGATGTGTTCAAACAAGGAATCGTTTGAAGACGTGGAGCTATCGAAGGCCTGCTTGTGCTCATTCGGTGAAATCCAGGCCGTCAATTTGCGTATTTTCTTCCCGTAAGTCTTCAGAAATATTGGCTTCACCGTGGACATTTTGGGTTAATTTTTGTACTGGCGACCATTTACTTGTATTCCGAGATGTTGGTAGCTTTCCTCCCTAACTTGTTTTGCAGTGTAGCCGCTCCATTTTCAAACTGTATCATCCGTCTGATTGGTCGATAAAATAGAACGCCATCTCTGCAGCGCCGCATGTTGGATTGGAGGAACCGCAGGAACGAGTTAAGAGCGCCGTATAATACTGTATTTGGATGTCTTTTTTTCGGTGATCATGAAAATGACTTTATTTAAAATACTGAAATCCATCCACCTATTGATTATTTTAACGCTCTGAAAAACGTTGGTTGTTTTACTACATACGAGGGAAGATTCATCTGACAAAGTGGCCGTTTCACACTTGAGGAATAGCCGCTAGATGTCAACAGAAGACAGGATTTTATTAGGGCACGCAAACCTGTGCATTTCAAGTAAATTTCACTATTAAAACAATGTACAGTAAACAAGACGTCATACGTTTTACACGATATTATAATTCATTGATTCTTAGTGCGTTTTTGTAAACGTCAATTGCATGTAACTGTCTAATACAATACTCTACACTTGCTTTTAGTTTTTTTAAACGGTTGTATATTTATTTACAAGTTTTATTTACCTTCAGTGTGATACATCTTAAATTAAGCATAATCACTTGCTTTTAGTTTTTTTAAACTGTTGTATATTTATTTACAAGTTTTATTTGCCTTTGGTGTGATACATCTAAAATTAAGCATCATCACGTTATGCTTTTCATTTTCTTAATTTTCAATGCAGGTTGAATATTCGAGCTGTGCATAATGGTAGAGTGGCCAACAATAATATTGAATACATCTTTTCCAGCATTAACTATCTGTTTTATTTTTGATAACATAAAGGCATCCATGCTGAATGTTGGTTGTAATTGTGATGCTTGTAAAGTGGATATTTTTTTCTGAGATGGTACCAGATTTAGGAAAAAATCCTGGTTCAATTAATTGTGATCTGCCTGTTTATCTAATTATTTCCACCAGATTTGATGTTGTGATCATTTATTTTCCTGACATGGTTATGCTTTCTAATAGCAATCTCAAATTACTGTACTTCCAATTTGTCTCAGGCCACAGTTCCAGTTTAAAATCAACAACCCAAAAGGAGCAAAATGAGAATGCTGCCACCACTAAGCTTCACCAAAAGTTTACTGTTATTTTCGTGAAGAGGGATGTTTTTTGCCACCAAACGTACTTTTTGCGATAAAGGTCATAAAGTTTGACATTGGTTTTATTCAGTTGTACCACGTTTTCTCACGTTTGGGAGGTTCGGGTTGGCTTGGTTAATAATTTGAAAATACACCTTGTGCACAATAATGGTAGAACAACTACAAATTATTTGATATTTTGTTTCTCGCAAAATCGTGCAATTTCAACAGGATTTTGGAGACTTTCCATGTCCACTGTATGGCAATTAGAAAATGGGGAGGAGTCTTTGGCCATTTTTGCTTCCGGAGCAGAGTCCCCCGGTTCCCTATAACGGGAAAGCGTGAAGGAAAAGAGCAATAGGCGGAGAGGGACCAGAGGGGAGCATAGTCGCGCTGGAGCAGGAGAGCAGCGAGTCGGGCGTAAACGCTGAGAGGTGAGTGACGAATTGGTGCTTTATGTGCTGCAGACTGGTTTCGTTCTCCTCTCTTTTGGATAGTTTGCTCCGAAATGTATAGATGCGAGGGCGCCGTTAGATTGTCGTCCGAGCACCGATGGTGTTTTGCCTCCGAAAGGCCCGCTGTGCAGCGGCCGGATCGGTCGCTGCCCTGAGTCGGGAAGCTGGAGCCTCAGTTGGGGCGTTCATGGAAGCCTATCGTGGTTTTTCTCTCATTATCAACTGGGATTTAGTTTTTACCCTTTCGAACAAGCAATTAATGCACCGTGACTCGTCCGTTGTCCTCACGCAAAGAGTGCTTAAATGACAATTAACTTGTTATATTTTAGAAGTGCACTTTAGGCAATTATCTGACATAATCAACTGACTATGATGCTAACTATGAGTTGAACTTTACCGTTTTTGTAGATCAACCCCCCCCCATAGATCCTGGATGCTTGTCATGTTCATATTATGTTTACTCAACCATTCGCTCTAATGAAGACAAAAAATAACGAAGCTATGTGCCTTAACCCTTTCCAAACATATGACATTAGTTTTTGAGATTTCTGTTGCCTGTTTTAATACTCATCATGACCACTTTGATCTAAATTAGAAATAGGAATACAATACTGTCTTCTTATCTTTCGGCTTTTCCCTTCAAGGGGTCGCCACAGCGAATCAGTGTCCTCCATCTTCAGAGGTTTGATTCGCATGTTTGTTTTGGCCAAGCTTTTCCGTCGGCTGCCCTTCCTGACACAACCCTCTGTATTTATCCGGGCTGGGGACCGGCATAATAAAAGAGTGGCCTATGTCCCCTTGTGGCTACAGAAGAAGCAACTCTGAACTTAATAAAGATGAAGACAATACTGTACATACTGTATTTCATAACTCTGGTGTCAGCCGAAACCTTCAATGTCACAGTTGGTGAATGTCATATAGATTCCAAATCTATACTACATGTATTTATCTTTCCAAATTATTAACATCTATAATTTGTTGAAAATAGTTACTGGCTTTGACAATGTGAAATTAATGATTGAACACACATTTTTGGGAGTCTCCTGCATTGTGATTATTTTGGAGTTCCAAGTATTCTGCCCAATGCTAGAGATATGATATACATGTAAATGCATAGGGTGGTGGTGGCACAGTTATTGTCTGGGCCTCCCAGTACAGAGGTTTTGGGTTTGGCTCTGGGCTCTGGCTTACCTGTGTGGAGGCTGCATGTTCTTGCTTCTCAGAGTACTCCAGTTTGCTAACACATTCCCAAAATTGGTTAATTGAAGACTCTTTGTTAAAAGGTTGATCAGGATGCTTGTTTGTCTGATATTTCCTGACTCTCTCCCAAAGTCAACTGGAGTGGACTCGAGCACACCTGCAGTTGTGCAGTACATGTATTCAAAACAAAATATTGTCCACTAACATTTCAACACATCTAGTGGTTGTCGTCCAGGGAGAATGTGCAGTGTCAATCTTGCCCCACGTACGCCTATTGCGACAGCGCAAGCATGGTCTTTGTGAAACAGACAAACAAAGTAGAACATTCTTTTGACTTTGCTCACATTGTTGTGTTCAGTCTTTAGACGCCTGTATTGGTGCGTTGTGCTGGCTGGAGTGGACTGGACATTGCCAGCAATAATTGTTCCCAGCCTATCGCCTGCATCTTGGCCCTTGAAAGATTACTTATTATGCTTATTTTACTTGTCGACACATGGAGCCACTTATTTCCCATTCTCACACACACACAGACACACATAATAGTTTCCCACGTTCCTATGTGTTGTCTTCACGTTTCCAAAAAGGAAATACTGGGTATACAAGGATGAGATCATCACCTGGTTGTGTTATAGGAAAGGGTCCCCTCAGTGCCAAACACTAAATTCCCCACGGTCCATTGGGATTGTCACTCTAATTGTCATAATGTTGGGTGGAAGTAAAAAAAAGTTCTGTTCTCTCCTGACGACATCAGTCTTGTGATCTTATTTTGCATCCAGCACTCATTTCTACATTTTCAATTAAAACGTATATGTCTTCCTGCAGCAGATCCGATTGTCTATTTACTGATGAACTGGTGCTCTGTCATTCTTGCAGTAGCCGCTGAGCCCACTTCCACCATCATTGCCCATTTTGGCTTGCTACATTTTGTGTGTGTGTGTGTGTGTGTGTGTGTGTGTGTGTGTGTGTGTGTGTGTGTGTGTGTGTGTGTGTGTGTGTGTGTGTGTGTGTGTGTGTGTGTGCGCGCGTGTGTGCGTGTGCGTGTGTGTGTGTGTCCAAATATACCATTACTAAGTGCTTTGTCGTTATATCCATTCTTTCACCCTTGTCTTCCTTTTCTTTTCTTTTAATTTGATCATAATACACACACACACACACACACACACACACACACACACACACACACACACACACACACACACACACACACACACACACACACACACACACACACACACACACACACACACACACACACACACACACAGAGTCGCCCTGTAACATATCTGCATCAACTGTGGCTTTCTTTTGGGAAAATGAGTTTCTTAGGCATTTTCAGCTCACCATTTGTTCTTTGATCTTATGATCGTGAAAGTACATTACTTTGAAATGTGTGCATGTGTGTGTGAGAGAACAGTCAGATAAAGAACAGAGATCTGCTATCGCTGCCCCACTTCCTTTGCAAACAATACGGCTTTCCGCCCTTGACCAAACAAATGTGTAGACATGTAGCATGTGCTCATGGTTGTGTGTGTGTGCCTACCCAGACAGGACAGATATATGATGAAATCAAGAAAGCAGAGTGTAGAGTGTAGACTCTGCAAGCTGTCAGCCTGGCAAAATGACCACATTGCAGTTTGTTGGTGCAGTGTGTTTCATTGACTCCCAATAGGCTTATTGTGTTATCCACTCTTAGCCAGGCTGGAATATATGTGTGTCTGCATTGTTGTTGCAGGGAGCAGACACCCGTGAGGTGTGTTTGAACTGTGAAGGAGTATAGAGGCCCCCCTTCATCCTGCAGGGTGGGACACTAAATGACAGGGCGGGAGGGGAGGCATTTTCCACTTCCATCCAGCTAATAGTCTTGTCCGTTCTGTTAGTTTTCATCCGGTATTTAATAGGTGCATTATGTCTATCAGCTGCCTTCCTGTTGTTGCGTTTTTCTTTTGAGTGGTTCCTATTTTAGAAAGTGTCATGAAATCGTGTTTAAGAACAGATCATCTTCTTTTTCTTTTTTAATTAATACAGGCTCAAAATTAGACGTTTGAATACGCTGTAGTTTCACATGTAGTCAGGTCCAAAATAGTGGGGTTTGAGTATAATGAAAAGCACTTTCAAATAAAATGTATTATTATTATTATTATTACATATAAAAACAGCATATATTGTAACACACAGTGAATAGCTGAGCAGCGGATTTACATGAGACAGGAGATGTGAGACAATCTCTTTTCATCAATGGATGTTATTGCTTCGTGTTAGCTTGTAGCAGACGTGCACATTTCATGGCGTCCCTGATCCACTGGTGGAAAGGATGTTTTGATCCTCTCCTCTTTCATCTAGAACTGCTTCATACAACAAAGAGGGTGCAAAAGTGCTTGAATGACTGTCTGTGTCTTTTGTGTTGTCACATTATTTATTTTTGTTGTTGTTTTGACTTCAGGATGGCACCACAAGAGTGGCTGCCTTTACAACAGGTGTTGTATTTTGTTTTTCTACTTCTTCTTTTCCTTTCCTCTTCCTTTCATCACTTTGCTGCCGTGAAATGTAAATTTCTCCACTGCAAGACTAAGGCTAATCCAATCCAAAATAAAACTTTAGTTAGCATACAGTAACAGTATTATGACTTCATCTCGGTGAACTTCTGTTTCTTTTGGTGTGATCTGCTTTTTTTCCCAAGTCATTTTTTTCCTGCCCAATATGAGCAAACAGTGCGAAAAAGGTGTAAAAGTTTGATAGATGACTAAATTGTGGTAGCGTGGTGATGAACGCGTCTCTGTCTTGGCTGTTCATCACAGTACAGGCTATTGGCTGAAATCAATAATTGTGGGGCTATTATTGCAAAAACATGAACTCACGTCTTAAGGGCACTTAGCACACGAATTAATTTATTGTTTTGCTGTTATTTTGCTAATTGTTATATTGGATGGTTATAATTCTCAACTGATGGTGTGTGGAAATGTATTTTATCGTCTCCATTGCTCCCCATAATTGTTTCTTCCACGTTTTTCTTTGTGAGCTTGTTCTCTAATCAGCCGACCACATGAAAGCTGTAAAGTAATGGAAGAATGTGTAAAGGCCTCAAGTTTGTCTGTAAATTGGCACTCTGCTGCGCATCGGTAGGTTTTTTCGACAAGGAGCACTTCCTCCTGCCTCCTGGCTGTGATCTCCAAGAACATTTATGCTGACTGGCAAATGTTCAGCTATTAATGGGCACCACTAATGCATACATAATCAGTAGGACTTTGGAACTAGACCTTGCCAAATGATTTTCAGTATCTTGCTAATTAGAAAGCATGCAGGAGGCTATTTACTATATAGATTAGTGCAAGCTATTTTGGACCTCCTGGCATCTTTTGTTGCTGTCTTCATTTTTTTTAGATTGTATTGACTCGTGGGATCAAAAGGCTTGCAAAGTAGCAAAATTCCCAAGTCGATTTGATCATTTAGAACACTCATTGCCATACAGTAGCCTCAACCCTGCAAAGTCACCATTTTGGCAAAGTTTCATCCGTCGCTACATTTTATTCAGGTTTTGAAGAAGAAACTCTGATGTGTCTTGTCTTTCCACTTGTTGGTTAGCAATACTGTAGATGTGTTTACTATGTAGTGACTACATCAATGTTATGATCAAATTTGAATGCCCCCTCAGGGATATAAATATTACTCGTGAGGCCTCATTCTGTTCTCCAAAACTTCAAAACATTAACCTTTGTTTTGATTGAGTTGACACATAAATGTGTTTAAAAACAACACACACACACAAAAACCTGAAAAATACCCGACTTTCAGACGACCTACGTTCAAAATTTTATGTTCATCCTCAAACATTGAATTTTAGAGGAAACATCATTTCAACTGTTGAAACTTTGGTTTAATTTTTAACTTTGACAGTAGAACATATTTTTATAATAGCCTGACAGTTTACCATGAAGAATAGATCTCTGATGTAGACAGTCTAACAATGCATTATATTGTATTTTTATTATTTATTATGGGATACATTGTTTCTAATTATTAATTGTCGCTCACAAGGCCAAAAACACATCCTGGTTGGCTGAACAAACCATCATCGTGGTCATTTGGTTTTCTCACCACATTCATGTCTTGAGTTGTCATATCCTGTGGTGGCGCAAAGATGTAGACTAACTGCCAAGGAGACGATGTCATCAATACTTTTGTTAGGTGTACTGATAACTCAAAATGTATTCACCTCATTTCTGTGAAACTTTTTCAAGCTTCATCATTCATCACAGTCTTCATCATTTTGGTGCACATTCAGATAAAGTTGCATGCTTGCTAGACAATTTCCCCCCATAAATAACTAAAAAGGCACAGAGTGGGTGTCTGCGACCATCGAACAAGGTCACGATCAAGGCAGAAGTTGGTCTGATATTCTCTTGTTTATTCATGAACCCTCATTTTTCACAGGGATTCGTGTTGAAGCCATTTTTGTGAATCTTTCGACAAACAAACAGAATCGATGAAAACGTTTCTTCAGTCGTCATTTGTACTTCTTTGACGGTGTTGGACGTTTCGCTTCTTATCCAAGAAACTTCGTCAGCAAACTAAAGTCTTACTGGTAGTTTAGGCCCTCTCTATATATATCTATCCCTACTGTCCAGACATGGCGGTGCAGGATTCTGCTATGATAGGTCCCTGCTCTCAGGTTGGGGGGAGCAGAGGACTACCCACTGCAGCTGTTCCACTGATAGTTCTTGTCGTTCTGAGTAACGACTGGCCTGATTGCCCCACTTCGACCGGTATTACCTATGTTGCCTAAGAAGGCTATTGAATGAACGATCCAAATTGAACCTCACCCCACCAAACCGGTTTAATGAAGGACGAACAGAAATGTAATTTTTACTTCCCACTGACAGGGCATCATAGGTGGGAAAAAGAGCCTTAACGAATGCTTTGCTAGCAGTGATAGGAGAAAAAGAAGACTGGTGGAAAAATGAAAAAAAAAAAGAGCTGTGGGACTGTATGACTGAAAAGATTGGGATTGGGGGTGGGGGGTTGCAATGGCGTCTGTGGCTCCTCTGGCAACGACAGGACATTCCTTTTCTGATGAGTCACCCTAGCGCTCCGATCCACTTTCTTCCCTCCCCAAGTCTCGTTTGTACTGAGGTTTCCATTTTGATCGGCTCTCTGATCAGGGCCTCTTTTGCCTTTTTGTACCCTGGTCGCGTCCATGGTAGAGCTGATCATACGAAGCAGCTTTGTGGTAACGATAAAGCATTGTGACATTTCACACTTTCTGGTGAAATGTTGAAGCAAGGCAACATTGGGGATGCATAAATAAATGACCACATGCAGTTTCAGCTGTGTGTTGTTCAGATCCAGACTTCCTTCTCTCCTCGGACATCCTGTCACATTTCAACTATATATAGAAGATTACTATTCATGTGCACTGCTTCCTCTCTTGCCTGTACTTTTATTCATTTGTGTTTGGGGTGAATAGACTATTACAGTTCAATTTCTTTTCCAGAACCAAAGTTCTGCTTTTCCACAAAGTAGATATAAAAACAATATTCATCTCTAATTTGGAAACATACGTCTAAGAATGTACGTATATGAATGTGTGACTTGAAGATATTCAGATTCTTCTGGCTTTTTATTTCCCATCTGTTTTGAATGTTGGGTTTCATAAAATGTTCAAATTTAAACATGCTCTAGTTGGAGTTCTTTGTTACAGATTTTTTTTAGCTTGACGTCAATGTGTTTGTGGCATAATTTTTGCCCCAGCTTCCTTGACTCCCCCACCCCTTGGAAAGAGGTTTTTTTTTTAATAAAGTGTGAAGGAAGCATGTGAAAGCTTTTGCGGGACAGGGTTGGTGTATGAGAACCAATCGTGGTGTTAGAGTACACCCTAATCCACGGGTGGGGAACCTATGGATCGCGAGCCATATTTGGCTCTTTTGATGATTGCATCTGGCTCGCCGATAAAACTAAAAACATATTCTCGCTTTTTCACTGTTCATTCCCTGTTTGGGCTGCAGTTGGCGGAAAGCGCAAGTTTGATTGGATGATACTGACCTAGGTTGGCGAAAAGCACAATTTTGATAGGATGATACTGGCCGTTCATGCTGAAACAGGTAAACGCCCCTTTTAAATAAACCTGACGAGTATCGTACACTTCAGGTTCAATGGACCAAAGCATTCGCCTTTGTAGAGAAAAAATGTTCTGATTCTAATTTGCAATGTAACAGTTGCATATCGGTGGCACTTTGACAAGCCCCATGCATTGATATGGTCTTGCACTGCAGGCTCATTTCAATGTTCACAACTGGTCAAGTTCACGACTAATTTCCTGGCCTGTATGTATGTTACACAATTATTTTCATGCCCCAGGGTCATGACCTACCAAAAAGGCATGCCTAAGATTCTTTGGCACGCCCTGAAAATTCCTGCTTTTCTTTTTCTTTGTGGTCATTTTTTCAACAGCCTTCCCGCCCACTGAGAAACCGCACCAGTGGAAGCATAATGTATTGTATATAGTGCGCACATGCACACACGCATACACACAATGGTACATTCAGGCAAACAAAGTTCTGGAGTGTTCATTTGAAGGTTGATTATACAAATTATTTTGGTGTTTCTTTCACACTCGGTGCAGCACAATGTGAAGTCAAAGCTACAATCTGAATGTGTGTGTGTGTGTTCATGTATATGGCGGAGCTGCAGTCACAAAAAATTACTTGTTTCGGGTTGAGTCCGAATCATAGTGTAAATTAAAGTCTGTAAGGAATCTACAGGTGTGAGTCACTGTCAAATACTGTATGATTATGTAGAGTTGGCAGTAATACAAGCAAACAAGGCTGTCATCACAAATGTGCGGAGCGTGTCTTCACCAAAGTGTACATTCTTCTCTTTTCACCTCTTCTGGAATCTGCTTGATTCATATATCACATAAGGAAATAATCGCTACAAGGTTGTGTTCATCTTGGCATCCTTCCTCCATTTTGGAGAGGATGTGGCATCCATCTAAATGGAGAGGACCCGGCCTTCGCTTCAGCCAATAAATACAAAGCCAAGAGTGAACTGGGAAGATTGCCTGCTGTTGTGTAACTGCCTTTACTCGTTAACATCCAAACTAAAAAACAACCCGCTGCATTTTTGGGGACGCTGCGTGCTTTGCCTGCACGCAGAAATGTGTCAGGTTGGACATTTAGATTCTGTCCTGCTTCCTACCCAGATTTGCTTTCTTGTCCATCTCTTTGGTGGCAGATGGGTTTTGTCAAAGTGTGTGTGTGTGTGTGTGGGGGGGGGGGTGGTATTGGGGGCAGCAGTGAGACAGTAAATTAGAGCTGTTGAGAGAAATGGGTGGTTTTATGGGAGTTTACAGACCTTCGTTCGCAATTTTGTTGTGGGCAAAAAGTTTGAGTTTATCTGTTGGGAGCGCGAGAACTGGAATAACAAGAAACCTTGAGAAGGACGGGCGGGAAGAAAGGAATGAAGGAAAGGAAGAGGGGAGGGAGGGTGGAAGGAAGGATGGAATGAAAGAGAGGAAGGAAGGATGGCAATCCACAAGCTCTTTGGATCTAAAAACTGCTTTCACTTTCTGCTAAATATTGGTGCTTACGCTCTGCACACATGAAAATGGGGAGGTGGCTTGCTCGTGTTGCAGCTGTTGCCTTCATTCATGCGTAAACTGAACCCCCACCCGCAATTTACTTGCGACATTTGCACACGCACAAACAACAGCAGACACTTGCAGGCCAGCCCAATGGGTCAAGAGTCAGTCTTTGCTATGACACAATCTGGATCTGATTACCATCCCTCCCCCATGTGGTTGCATGAACCATTGCCTGCACATTTCACGATTTGGATGTCTTTTTGCATGTGTGCGTGCATGCGTGTGTTTACGCGTCACCCTTATATTTGCTACACTTGTTTGTGTTTGAGTGCCAGCGGTTGTAGGCCCACAGTGGGGCCCTGTAATTACATCAAGACCCTCTTTATCCACAGCACGGCCTACTAAAAAGCAAAATCAAAGTTACAGTTTTAGAGCATAAATGTTGATTTGCTGATGCGCCACGCACAGTTGTGGAAACTTCTTTTAGGATTTTTAATTTGGGCCTGTTTTTAAAAGCTGCAGACATGATGTGGAAAATATAGAGGAATCTGTTAGTCTAATTTAAAACAGAATCTGTTAGTGTTTAGTTGGTTTCACTTCACCTCCCAGCACTCTGGATTTGGACTTTCACCACAAAGTGCAAACGTTCAGCCTTAAATTTAAAGTGTTTGCTCTCATTGGTTGAACTTGAGTGTTGGTTGAACTTGAGTTTCTTTGAGATAAAGCAGCAAAAACTCCCAAATAGTCACATAAAGATAACAGTTTAAATATCTGCACGGTACATAGGACTGCCACTTTTGAAACTATAAAATGGTCTGCTGAAGATATTGGCATACCTCCTGAATCAGTCCATTGTTATTAGCATGAAATACGTCACGCAGGATTTAGTAAAGCATTTCATCGCTCTTTGAAGACATTTGAAGCACCTCATTGTCCTCATGAACCAGACAGTATATAACGATGCGTGGTAGCTTATTTTGTCATGTTTACTGTTCAGAAGGTTGTTAATTGATCAAACCAAAGTCACTCTGCATGCTTGGTCCAAATGTGGGCGGCACTGAGCTGCAGTGAAAAAAATCTGCTATGTGTGTTGCTCGCCTTGCTATGTGGAACTTACAGGAATGCACTGGGGCTTTATTGGCTCGCACGATCATTTTCAATCAAACATTAGCTTCGGACTGCAAAACCTTAACAGTGATCCGCGTTTGATCAGTGCATTATTTGTTTTTCTATTGAAACTAAAATATTCGTTGAGCTTTGGTGTTCTGGCAGATTAATCTTGTTGATAAAAGTCTTCCAAGTGTGCGCTGTTTTGATTCCTCTACTTTTAGGTTCTCGCAACAGGAAGCTCATCACTGCTGCTGTTCATGTTTATTTATATAAAGGGCTGGAGTCTCCCATCAGAGCCTTAACCTTGGGTTAGGAGTAATAAATGCATAGAAATGTTTAATACTGATTGTAGTTCAGACTTCCCCTATAAAACATACTGTACTTGTATGTTCTCATATGCTTATGGTATGCAGACCTGCTGTAGCAGGATCCAAATGACCACACGCGCCTTGTAATTTTAGTCCCAGAAAGCACTTTTGGTTTCAAAGATAATATTTCAATGATGTTTCCCTTGCACACTAACACTCAATGGCTTTTGCTACAGCTGTGCACTCTCTGGATTTCCAACTCAAGAGTCTGTTTCCTTAGGTTGGTTGATGATGATATTTTAAGAATGAACTAAACTCTGTTATTATGCAACAAAGATTTTTACCAAGTGAATGCATCGAAGAACAAAAGGTGTTTTGGCTCTGTTAGCGTGCATGCTGAGACCCTGCATTTATTTTATTTTTTTTCATTTGGAATACATTTCCATTTCCGACCGCTTAATCTTCACGAGGGTTGCAGGGAGTGCTGGAGCCTATCCAAGCCGTGTTTGGGCACTAGGCTTGGGGACACCCTGTATTGCTTGCCAGCCATTCACAGAGCACACAAAGACAAACAACCATTCACTATCACACTCTGGGACAAACTGTAAAGTCGTCATGCTAACCACTCGACTACCGGGCCTCTTGGAGTTCATTTTATACAGTAAATAAGTTGGAAAAACATGTAAGCAGTAACTAAAAATTATAAAAGTACACATTAGTAAAAATTTCTATTTCCTGTAATACCACATTACTTTTAGATGGGGTCAAACGTGTTTTTTTTCTGTTACTTTTTATATCAACACAAGCTTCTCATGTGGAGAGTTTTACAGCCCACTCAAACAGTACACTGGTGTTGCTAGAAATGTGCTTAAGTGTAGTCTGTACTAATAGTGCAGACTACACTTAAGTGCACTGTGCTGTGTTGATGGTTAGGAATCCTTGCGGTGGTCGTGAAAGGGTCTGAGTTCACAATCCTCTCATGACATCAACTTTATGATAGTTCCAATTAGTGAAGGGTCGGCGGCAAAGAAAGACACACTGAGCTTTAAACATAAACGAGTCTTGTTTTTCCCTCACACGACCGCACACAAACACACGCATAATAATCACGGCTGTGAATAATTAATGTGTCTTTATTCCACCCTCCGGTGTCTTGCAGTCCTCTCTGACTCTTCGTTTTTGGTCTCCTTCTTCCTCCCTCTTTCTCGCTGGCTCATAAATCCCATTTTTATGTTTGTCCCTCCCTCAGGACTCCACTGCCTTGCTTAGGTCGTCGTGATTGGATGAAGAGAGAAACGCTGACTACCGGCATGGATGTGCTCCATCTATATTTTGCATAATGCTCGGGCACTGGTAAGTACAGCAAATGTTGGAATGTTTTTTATGTACGGTTTATCAACCATTTACTTGGGAACCATCACTGAAAATAATTACATCTTAAATATATGTCAACAGACAATTGGGGGACATTGGGCTACTTCCTCTGTCCAACAGCCTCAATGAATAAGCAAATAAAGGAGACATAGGAACAAAAAAGAGTCTATGCTGTATTGTCCGGTGTATAAGGTGCACCATAGTATAAGGCACACCCCCAATGAATAGTGTATTTTCAAACTTTTTCCATACATAAGGCGCACCAGACTATAAGGCACACATTGAATGAAGGACAGGTTTTCCAAATATATAAAAATAGATAATCTTTTTCCAAATATAAGACACACCACATTTTAAGGTGCTACAGTAAAGGCTGGGGGCACACATTACAACTTCTACAGAGGGAAATTGAGTCGTAGCTGCTGACAGTAGTTGCGGGATCCATTGTGGCTCAATATTACTATACAGGGTCATCTTTAAAAGAAAATCAAGGCTTTTGGGTTTGCCTTATACACTGGAAAATATGGTATTTATTTTATGACTCATGCTGATTAGATGTAAACAAGATGTGTTGAGATTATTATTAAGGCGCACACAGAAGCTTTAATTTTCTTCAAAAGATGACGCTGCGCCTTTTGCGCCGGTGAGCCTTATATGTGAAGTAATATTGAGCCACAAAAGGTCTCACAACTACTGTCAGCAGTCACGACTCCATTTCCCCCGGTAGAAGAAGTAGTCCATGCTGGGATATATAACATTTGGGGGGTTTTGGAAACCAACCATGTATTGGTATGTAAGTGTGCGGTCCACATGTCTGCATGTGTTGGGATTCAGAGCAGTATTACAACCAATCTTTTGCTCCCTAAGTCATGTGCTACCTCCTTCCCTAATCAACATAGGGCAAATGGTAACTAGCAATGACAAATGAACGAATGTTACACAACATGTCCACAAATGCACATTTACGGCTATCAAATTGTATTGACCAAAGTGGCTCAAATGACCAACACACCACACAAAGTTAGGAATGTCCCCAGTCTTTAAGGACAATCTATGGCCTAGACTAGAGGAAACAAATAAAACGATTCCTTACTTTTTGGTAAATACAGTACCACCCTATATGTTTATCCTGCAATACAATGCACGGTTTTGCTTTATTATAATTGGTAGGTAGAAACGTGGCCTACGGTCATGCATCAGAATTTTTAATGTACGTAATATGCTGAATAGTGATGTAAAGAGGTCACCTTGGATTGATTGGTACTTTATCCTCTACATTTTAAAATGTGGTATTAAGAGCAGCTGTGCCTACTCCGTCAGAACCTTCTGTCGCTGAGGTTTTGCACTGATGAATTTGGTCCCTGAGGGGTCCCCGAGACTTGACATTTTTCACATTCTTCTGATCATTCCACTTTGTTTTTGTTTTTTTTTTCTTTTCCCCCCTCGGTGGTGTTCGTATGTGCAGCTGAGTGTGCTGAACCCTAAACCGTGACCAGCGCATGCTCTATGACTGACCTCCTGTCAGGTACAAAAGATGGACGTACACCGGCACACATGGTTTCATGCATGCTGTGTTTGTGTTAGGGATTTAAATAAAATGAGGACCTCCGGGATTGCACTCCCACTGCTCACTGTTTGAGTATACAGATAATCACTCGGGTCTCAAGTGCAGGGTTACATCCACAGTTACTTATACAAAAGGAGTCTATATCCCGATGGACATTTAAACTTTAGGGTTCAGCGCTATTTTCCATTTAATCTTGAGCAAATAAATCTCAAACGTTGCAATTCAGTGCGAAACGCCACATCAAATGAAACATTGACTTCTCAGCTGCTATAATTATTCCCGACACATAGATGCAAATGGATAGATGCATTATTGCATCTGAATGTCATCGGAGTGTGTCAGAAAGGTTCCAAGACTGAAGTCACAAGAGATATGATTTCGGCAGGACCACTCGTGGCTGCTTCATTATGATAACAAGCCTTTTTTATAACGCACCAAGCATCGATCAGTTCCTGGCCGAGAAGACTTGCCATGTCCATACTTGTCGGACATGGCTCTATGTTAGATGTAGATATAGATCTTTCCTAACCTCAAGGAAGTCATCAGGATGACATCAACTTGGGTGTGTTGATGGAACTGTGAAGGATCCCATAAGAATCCTTCCAGAAGTGCTTCAAGGTGTTGCAGAGTAAGCCTGGAAAGTGTATTGACTCATTCAATTCCATTCCCGAATTTATTCGGGAATTGAAAAGCATGACGTGGAGCGCCATTCCCGAATGTGTTCGGGTTTTGTTTTTTCTTGCCGGGGTGGCAGTGCCGATAAAGCGCTGGTCAGACCTCTGGCAATGTTTTTCCCTCCCACAAGGGGGCAGCATTTGCCTTTTGTACAGCCACCCCCATTTCAAACTCGGATAACTCCAGACCCATATGACTTGGGAATTAACTCTTTTTTACTGATGAAATAATAATACATTTTATTTCAAGCGCCTTTCAAAGCTCTCAAGGACACTTTACAGTCACAGACAAGCATCGATACAAGAATAAATAAAATACAATTATACATGAAATACAAAGAAAGACGAGAGTCTAAGGTTTCTTACACTGCATTGAATGTTTATGTAGTCCTAAAACTCAATATTCTGTGGGTCTTGAAATTTGAGTGAAAATGACAAAAATTCCGGCACTGGAGTGGACACATTTTTGCACATAGTCTGGAATGACTTAAACACCAGGGGGATTCTTTACAAGGGGAAAATCTTTAGTCTATAGTTTATGTTTAAAATATAGCCTGTGCGATTCGAGTCTTGGAAAATTTCTGACACCCCTCGTGTTTCAATGTTACAGTCCTTTATCTGGAAAATCTTGCCTGATGTCTGCTTTACTTTGGAGTTCCTAGAGAAAAAATACACTTTTGTCGTGCATTACTCCCCATACTGCTTATTTTGTCGCAGTCTCAACAATTTATGGGTTTTAAAACAACTACTGGTGCACATTACTCGTCCCAGCAGGTTTACGAACTTGGCGACCCCTTAAACTTGATCAGTAACACAGAGTGCAAGACATTTCGACACTATTCCCCACAGTATCAGGGGGATTTATTACTTCTGCCAACGAGATTATGTTTCCATTCGTTTTATTTATTAGTGTGCAATTTCTTGCCTGGAGTTTTTGATCAACAAACAAAGATCAACATGGATTGTTTTAATGAATAGATAATCTCCCAGTTATAAGAAGACTTTGTATACTGAGATGTGGTTTGGATGAAATTGAAAGGGTCTTTCACACGGACACTGGTACTGAACTTTTTTCCCCTCCCAGTTGTTTTTAGACTTTTTTATAATCCCAGGGGATTAGGAAAGACAATTTGCACTCTATTTGATATTTATTTGCTTTGCATAACATACAGGAGTTGAGGTTTGTATTCAGCATCCGGGAGAAGTCAAGAGTTGAAGAAATTTCCCACCAATCCTTCCTGAACTTTACCCCTGAAATGATGGAAAGGAAAATACCCCAAATACAAATGACCATTAAAAAGAACAGAAATCTTGATTTGAAAAGTTACTTAATTTATCTCAAGATTCATTGACAAACCAAAATTCAGTTTGAGTAGCACCTAATGAGACTTCAATTGCAATTTAATTCGGATACCCCCATTATCTTCTGATGCCTTTGCGTCATAGTACTAATTGGATCCGAATGGATAAAATGAAGGTAAATCTGCATCCACATTCTATGGAAAAGTATAATTTCAAGCAAATGTTTCAGCCATGACAGCGGTTTCTTTGAGTCCATTCACTTTTGGCGTCGTTTCTCTTTCAGTGGTTCGATCTGACTGCCATGATGATGTCAGTAGACGTGACCAATCGCAATTGCCCCTCAGTCAAACCTCCAACTTCACTCAGCCTGCGCTCCTCCCACAACCAGCTCCTCAGCAGTGATGTCATCACACAAGGCTCATCCACACCACCCAAGTGTCGCAAAAAATATGCGCTCACAAATATCCAGACTGCCATGGGCCTTGGCGAGGCGGTGCCACCTTCATCATCACCTTCGTCATCACCTTCGCAACTTGTAACCCCAAATAATCCCAAAGTGGCCAAGAACGGAGTCAACCAACTCCGTAAAGCCGGACAGGATCACAATAAAAATACTACAGACCTCAATGTAACCGACCTTGATGGCAATTCAGAGTTCCTGACGGAGGATTTGAGTGTCAAGACATCCGAGGAGCCTGAAGGTCACGTGGAGGATTTTCCAGAGCTGCACTCTGACCCAGAGTGCGAACAAAAGTCAGAATCAGAGAGCAGCTGCAAGGTCAACACGGCAGTCGATCTCAAACTCAACGGGAACTCGGAAGAGATTGTTTGTGACTTCAACATTCAGTCGGAGCAAAGTGACAACATCAACACCCTTATGGAGAAGGAACTAGAGTCACAGATGAAAGCTGAGGATGAAGAGGTAGCGGCGGAGCATCAAGATGATGAGAAGAAAACGGCAATTTTGAGCAAGAGCGAGTCTCCCTTGAATACTTCGCCCACATTGGAGATCATCTCAGACCTCCACTCTAAGGACTCTCCCGTGCCCCCTCCACCCTTCCCACCCAGACAGGCCAGTCCAGAGGATGCACCCCTACTCTCGGTGGCTTCCTGCTCCTCCTCTTCCTCGTCGTCTCCAGAGACTAAAAAAGACAGAAGGACCGGCGCAAAGACGGACTGCGCTCTGAATCGTATCCAGAATTTGAACCCCAGCGATGAAGAGTTGAGTTGGACCACTTTGTCTCAGGAGAGCAACTCCCCTGAGGTGACAGGTAAATACATCTTTTATTGTAATCTTCTGTCTTTGGAGGTTTGCGTTGGTTTAACGATCCCTGTGTCGTTCATCCATTTATGTGGACTATATGTGTGCACATATGCCCAATTTTGGACATTGCTGAAACAGAATAATAAAAACTCCAGTCTGCAGGAAATCCCCCACGATCCCTCTGGGACAAGAACATTTTTACATCGCCTCATGGGTGGTTATCCATTTAGACTATGTACTGTTTCAATCTGCGCCCTGCTCCTCGTGCATGTCTGCATGCAGACCAGGCAGTAGTTAAATTTGGAACAAGATTAATCTCTCGTTGCCTTTTTTCTAAATTCCCACACATTTTATAGCATATTCCTGAGAGATTTTGATGACAGTGGGGTTAAAATGTTAGCTAAAGAAAATAGATGGTTTGAAAGGGAAATAAAAGAAGCATTTTTTTAACTCAACAAAGCCCTTCACTCAATCGCCATGGTGGTTTAAGGTTTAATTTATACCGTCCTTCCAACAGACTTCTTAGATCGTTACCACGTAGGCTTAGTCATGCTAATGAGGTGATACCAGAGCTAATGGGGTAATCAGAGCCAGGCTTACAACGTTAGAGGTAATCAGACAGTACAAAAGAAGTAATCAGATTAGCTTCAGGGAATAGTCTACTGCTCCCCCAACTTTAGACCTATCAGAGCAGTCTGGCACCAGCACCTCTGTCCATTAGGGATATATATATAGGGCCAGAGTTACCAGCACAACTTTAGTTCGCTGACAAAGCTCTTCAGATGAGAAGCGAAACATCTGACACCTTCAAATAAGTAGAGATGACGGCTGAAGGAACCTTTTCATTGATTCCTCAATGATGTCTTATAATGGATGGATGGATGGATGGTAAATATGAGGTAATATGTGTCAAGTTAGTTGATGGAATTGAGAGCAATGGAGAAAATGTATTCTACCCTTCAAAATTCACCATTCAAAATTCCTGATTGTTTTCGAAAGAATATACAGTGAGACCTCAACTTACAAACACCTTATCTTACAAACTTTTCGTCTTACAAATGTCAAATTTATGGAAACCCGGGAACGGATTATTCCCATTTTAATGGTTTCCTATGGGATTTTTTTTTTTTGAGATACACACTTTTCGCCTTACACACTCTGTCTGGGAACCAATTAAGTTCGTAAGTTGAGGTCTCACTGTATTTCTTGGATTTATCGACATTAAACTCGCAGTTGTACGTACATCCCATCTGGCGATCTGTGAGGCTGAAAAAGCGGTGTTGCTTTCCCAGGTGCGTGTCAGATTCCTCCCGGGATGTTGCGGTTTGAAGGGGCTGTATGACAGCGCTTTTACACTAGGGAGCCAAAACACACAACTACGCAAGCATAAACATGCACACACTTGCACGCACACACACACACACACGCAGTCAAGCTTGGTTTCATCAGGGGGTTTGAAAACATTCAACAACATTGCCAAGGGAATTGAACGTTCGGTTTTACTACCTTCGTAAACCGCGATGACTGAAACAGACAAATTGTAATCCTCCGCTCTTGATTCGCATGAAAGTTGACCTCAGTGTTCCGACGGCAAGCGTGTGAGGTGCAGACTTTTGCAATCAATATTTCATGAGGATGAGTAAGACAGATGCAAATTGAAACATACTGTCAGCTCCATCTTTTGCCATCTCTCTTGTTGGCTTCTCCCCCCTTTCGTCGTGTACTCCCTCCCTCAACTCCCCGGTCCTCGTCACCCCCTCTTTTGTACTACACTCCCCCACCCCCTCCTCGCCATCCTCTCTCCTCTCTGCCTCGTGTTATGTGTATGTTTGACAACAGCTCTAGGTTTTCATGCCGTACAGCTGGCAAACCACAAAATGATGCTGGGGAAAGACTACATGCTTGCCATTGTCATTGTCAATTATGAGGGTAGGTGTGTTTCTCGCTCTCTCTGCGACTGTGGGCTAGTTTGAGCTGTGCATGTGTGTCACTGAGTGAATGGGAGCACAAGTTTTATGACCAAGGCAGTTTTCTGAATGCCTGTCGTGTGTGTGTGTGTGTGTGTGTGTGTGTGTGTGTGTGTGTGTGTGTGTGTGTGTGTGTGTGTGTGTGTGTGTGTGTGTGTGTGTGTGTGTGTGTGTGTGTGTGTGTGTGTGTGTGTGTGTGTGTGTGTGTGTGTATGTGTGTGTGTGTGTGTGTGTGTGTGTGTGTGTGTGTGTGTGTTCTCTCCGTATGTCCTGATCGGATGAATGCAGTTTGTTGTGGCCAACCATAATGTGTGTGTGTGTGTGTGTGTGTGTGTGTGTGTGTGTGTGTGTGTGTGTGTGTGTGTGTGTGTGTGTGTGTGTGTGTGCGCGCGCGTACATTTATATATTTATTTTCTTTCAGTTTTGCAATACAAGCTCTGCCCTCCCCCTTAGACTCAACTCATCACAGAACTGGCTGCATGCTAACTGTAGCAAATGTGGCTAACTGGAATGGAGCTCATATTTGTCTGAGTAACACAGGTGCGTGCTCCTAATTAATCTCAGTGCGGTCATGCTCAGACTTCAAACCCCATGACGACCCACATGGAGGGATGCTGCCTGGGGTTGACGATGCAGCCTTCGAGCCAAGGCTGTTGGAGATTTCTCTCTCTGACATTCTATTTCCTCTGACTCTCTCTTCCTCTCTTATTCTCTCCCTCCTTCCGCCTTTCCCTACTCCTGAGTCCTTATATGCCGAATCCACATCCACTTGTCACCCCATCTCACACTAGTACCCTCTCTGCAGACACTTATACTTTGATTCTCTGACCTATTTTTGCTTTCCATCGGCGAATACCAGAAGCTTCTATTTGTACTCAAGCTCCTTTTCCACAATCCAAATCAGCACATATAGCTTCTTTTGATAGAGAAGAACCGTCAAGAACCGTGTCAAGTCAAGAACTGTGATTTTATGGTTGATAATCACACGTCTGCCTCTCTTAGTATTTGCTCAGTATTCTCTCAGTATAGCATTTGAGTAGATTTGGAGAGGACCTTGATGAACTCATCGCAGGACAGTGAGAAGTGAATACTGGAATATGACAGAGATGTCGGTCATTGGTCATGCCTCATTTTATCGGGAGCTGTTGAGTACTCTTCAGGGTTGTTTGTGGATTTCAAATTACAGTGAAACTCCTCCAATGAATGTTTGCAGCAAGAATGTTTTCACAACAGAGCACTCCACTATCATCTCTCATTTGGAGCATTGGAATATATTCATTCATCATACACATTGGTTTAATGGGGAAAAAACAACAACATAGTGTATGCACATATTTTGTCCTTATTAAGAATGTCTTTTTTTGTACTAAGTCTGGTTAAAAAGTGCATGGTCATAGAATATCCCCTTCCATCATTTACTCTTTTTGACGATTCTATGCTTATAACTTTCAGGGAACAGTTTTTAAATGACCCTTTTTTTGGAGCCGCAATTTTACACAAGAGACCTAGACAGATAAATGGAATGTGTCTTTAAACACACCCAAATTCAATATCTAGAGTGTCAGGAAATGGCGTCGTGCGTGTTCAAGCCTTCGAGTGATTTCTTTGCCTAAACAACACAAACTTAAATCAACATAACAGTTTGTATGCGAGCAAGTGCCTGCATTTCATTTGAGCCCAAGCCTGTTAAGGCCATCACGATGACATATCACCTGCTGTCTTGGACACGGTCCCTCAGGCTGCGTTTCATCAGCTTGGTCAGCACATTAAATTTTCTCTCTCTCCCTCGCTCTCTCTCTGTCTGTCTCTCTCTCTGTCTGTCTCTCTCTCACTCTGTCTCTCTCTGTCTCTTACTCTCTCTCTCTGTCTCTCTCTCTCTCTGTGTTTCTCTCTTTCTTTCTGGCTCTCTCTCTCTCTCTCTCTCTGTTGGGTAACGAACAAAGTTTTGGATGAGTGTGTGTATGTGTATATGATCATGCACTATTGGAATAAAAATAAATAGTACGTGTGTGTGCGTGTGTGTGTGTATGCTTGCGTGTGTGTGTGTCACTGAATTGCCTCGAAGTTTGGTAGCACAATCATGCTATAAACAGCTATGATTGAATAAATGTTCTTTTCTCCTTTCCAACAAAGAGACCTTTTAGTCGAGATGTGAGTGCTAGACGGGTGATTTAGAGTTTGCATTTCACGCTATGTCAGTGTGTATGTTTGTATCATCTTGGTACCTACCTGCTGTATTTCCTCCAAATGTGTCGCTGTCAAATAAATTATATGACCCAGCTGCTCCATGTTGTGTAGACGTGTAGTACTGTTTATGCTAATGAGATGTTTAAATTGCAGCGTAAATCCTCAGCCTGCTCTGACATCTGCAACAAATAAAGAAAACTTTGTTGGCCATCACAAAGAAACCAAACAAAAAATAAAAATAACAGATGTGCCACATTCAAGCTGAGGTTTGCAAAAATGATGTCATTTCCTTTTTGCTTATTTTGGCAGATTTCACAGATGGAAAAAAAATGCTGTATAAGTGAGAGCTTATGAGCGCATAAAGAAACATTTTCAGGCAGCAATCTTCTGTAAAACAAGCTTATGCCTGCTTTCTGCTTTTATTGGAAGCACATAGAAATGACGTCTTGGAAACAGCATTCATGTTCGTTTTTCTGCCATTAAAAGTCTCTGTATGGTTCTTGCTGGCAATACAAACAGTTATTTTTTCCCTCACAAATGTTTGACATAACTTCTAACAACTTAATGCAAAGTCCAAAAAAAAGATGTATACCGAATCGTTGTCTTGCCCATGTTCGACTTATCACAGTCCCTAATGCCCTTTTTTTAGCCATTCAATGCCAGCATAGCTCAAGCGCACTCATACAGTAGCTGCTGTTGGCCACAGCTCCTCATCTAGTCACATGCGCCCCACCAAAATGTTTGAAAAGTCTCTTTCAATAACTTTGAAAATAAAAGATGTGGTCTTTCTCTCCGTCACACAATTTCATCTGTCCACCATTACGCTTATGGACATGTTGTCCCTAATTTCTGTTCGGTAACTTCTTTCCTATTTTTCAGCAGATATATGGAATGAACAGTCATTCCAAACGGACCCGGACCTGCCGCCTGGATGGAAAAAGATCACAGACATGGCGGGTATCTACTACTGGCACATTCCCACGGGCGCTACCCAATGGGACAGACCCGCCGCCCACCTTACACCCAATGGACAGACGAACCCCGACGTACCTGGCGACCAAAAATGCTCGACACCACGGAAACAATCGCTTGGTTCACTCAGTCCCTCCCCCACTCCTGACCAAGAGGTGAGAGAACAGAGAATGCAAACACGCATACCAAGTTAACCTCGTTTTGAACAAACCCCTCATGTAATTATTTGTGCTTTAAATAATTATCAACATCTGGTGTGAGGAAACGTGACAAATGAAGTTTACTGCAAAGTAATCAGGACAGAAAATGGATAGGCCATTGAGGAATATTAAATGGCATGAGGAAAATGATTGTCTCGTAGTTTTAGCTTCTGATCGCTATTCATCAACTATGCAGTGAATTGCAAATTGTTCCTGATTTTCATCAATCTTCCACAGATCAAGTAATAATCTCTTGCTTGATTATTTTTATACATTATGGAGGAGCTTGTGTATTTGACTCGGGAGGTTAGCAGAAATAATGGAGTCTCTGCTTCGTGTATGGTCTTCCGCTGATGAGTGGCCATTAAAAAAGCTCAAGCTTACAAATGACACAGGACCCGTTTAGTACTTGTCATTTGGTGCTTGTCATCTGATTGGTGCTTGTCATCTGATTGTGACGGTGACTTCTGGTGCCACCTATTGTAAATTTTTAAAGAGTTTTTAAGTGCGTTGGTAGTTTGTGGTATAGTTATGGCTACTTCAAACTATTTATACAGACAATTCAAAATGTATTTATTTTTTTCAGGGCTTCAAGTACTTGTGGAGTAGTTCATCCTCTATTTCCCACAAATCGTCGGTCAGATTAGAGGGGCCAACATATTTTAAATGATTCTGTTCCATCCATTTACCCCATAGAAGAAGTACGTAGTACCCGGTTCACGCTGGAATATATGAAAAGTAACCCCAGCCTCTACTGTGGTGCCTTATAATGTGCTATGCCTTATATAAGGAAAACATTTTTAAACATTTCATTCATTGAAAGTGCACTGAAGAGTCCAGTGCGCTTTATATGTGGAAAATGTTTGAGAAGACACCATTCATTAGGGGGCACCTTATAGTCAAATACAAATACATTATAAAATATGACCTTTCTGACAGTGTCAATCAAAAACTGACCACTTTGTTATGGTTGTATTAGATTGTGCAGTTTTACTTAATAATGTGATAAGTGAGTGTTTGCATTTAAAGGACAACCGACGTAAAATCACTTCAAATGACCTCTACTGAGCGTATTTTACAAAGATTCCACAGCATATAGCTACATTTTACGTTTTAAGACTCGTGCTGAATACTCAGGAAGTCTTGTTTTTGTGTTGGTGACGATACCTACCGTGACGTCACAGTAGGTATCGTCACTGACCGAGAAAGCGACACACGATGCATTTTAGGTACTTTGTTTGGTCTGAAAACTTCGTGTTGATCCGTGTTGATGGCGAAATTAGAAGGAAAACACATACATAACGCAATGGTGAATCGTTGTGTGTTGCACCAAAACTACTATACTAGTTGACACAAATCCCCAGTAGACAAATCAGCCCATTTCTAACGGCGCTTAGGCGCCATCTTGTGCATTTTCCGGGACGCTACATTGGAGTCCCTGACAGTTCGGATTGATACGGGAGGACTTCTTTAATGGATTGCAAACATTTATGCTTTCCTCTGAAGAACTATTTGAATCATATTCATAACTGGATGAGCAACAAGAAAGCATCTTCTCCGAATCTGAAGCCATTGTTTTGATTCTCAAGCAAGGCAAGACGTCTTGTTGCATTTTGTTGCATTTCAGCAAACTTTAAGTCATTTTTATTGCTGTTTTGCATTTGACTAAAAATCTCAGCCTGCGTGTTTTGGGTATTTTAGATGCTACAAAACGTTTTTATGACGTCAGATAGGAAACAAAAAATGGTGTCAGTTGTCCTTTAAGACTTCTCAGAAGATATTCGCTGACCTCTCACCACTTTGCTTTTGCTTGTGTTTATCATTTCTTTTTGTATGTGTGTCTGTAGTCATGTCAGGCCGAGGTTTTCTTCAGGGGCTCCACCCGCTCTGGAAGCACCACCTCCGACAGCTCAGTGGAACCTCTCCACGAACATATTCTGCCCACATGCGGATTTGTCAACAGCTGCTATTTCGTAAGTAAACCTGCATGTGCCTTTTTTCTCTGCTTTGGTAAATACAGTCCGTACATGTAGTGAAAATCAGTCTTCATGAACTGATCTATAATTTCATATACCTGACAACAGGAAAACAATCTCACAAGGTAGGCGAGCAATGAAAGCATGGCAGAGAAGACTGTCAATAATCCAGTGGCGTAGTAGAATACAAGAGTCAGACGATCAATCAGTCAGTCATGCCGAATGATGGATGGTCACGGAGATTAATAGAGATTGATAGAGAGCTGGTAGATAAAACATTGACTTAGATGGGATTGACTGAGGTTGGCAGATAGATAGCCACGATCCATCCGAGCACATCCATCTGGTGGAGGTGTCAATGTTTTCTGCCTCGCATTTCAATGCACCTTTCCGCACTACATTAAGCCGCTTCATTTTACGTCGTTTGCATAGAAACCTAATTTTGAAAAGCCATTCAAAGGTTTTTTTACGATCTAGCCATGGCTACGGCTGTTTCAATCAGTATAATTCCACATTTCTGCTCCGTATCTGATGTGCTTGACTAGCGCAGGATGGAGCAGATAAAAAGTTTGACCAAAAAAATTAAGTCTCAGTTGGAACTTCGTATGCTAACATTTGTGTGTGTCCTAGCCGTATCACACAGAGTTCCTGCTTTCTTACTTTATGGTCGGGCAGTGTGGCAGCCGTTGAATCTTTGAAGTTGCAATGTTAAAGTTATTTATTTGTGTATCTAGCTAGCTAGCAACTAGCCGTTTGTTTATTTATTTTTATCCCAAAGCACTCTTACCTTTTTTTTTTTGTTTTGAAACAGTCAAAATAATGCATCTAGTTTGTATGCCTTTTTTTCTGTCTAGCCCCGATCTACATCGCTACAGGGGATATCAGATCAAGAGTGCACCCCTCAGCATCAAGAAAACCAAGACAAGGTGGGAAAGGTTTCTCTTTTGCCCCTTCTTTTAGAATTCACAGGTGTCAAAGTCAAGGCCTCGGGGCCAAATCTGCCCTTCCACATCATTTTAATCGGCCCGCGAAAGCAAATCAAACTTGTGAAATTCCATGAGGCTTGCTAAAGTCTGAATCAAAATTTCAAATTGTCGTATGTAAACCACAATAGCAGTCATTATTCATGAGTTCACATTCATCAATTTGTTGTGTGCTCTATATGTAATATGTGGAGGGGATTAAACATTCTAATGGTTTCCCCACATTCATAACGGCCCTCGAGAGGATACCGTAACTACAATGTGGCCGAGGCAAAAAAAGACTTTGACACCCTTGTTTTAGATCGTCTCAAGTTATCTAAATTCCTGCTGATTGTCATGTATTTTGATATTTTACTAATTCTACATGGAACGATGGATGTTCAATAGGAGCAAGGAACATTCTTTTTTTTCCTGGAGTTGCTCCTCATTGTAACAAACACCAGTGTGCAGTGAGCAAGTTAGTTAACAGCTTTGTTCTGTTTCTCTCTCCTTGACTCCCCCTCCCAACCTTTACCCTCAACTATATATGCACTTGTGTTTTAAACGCCATTTGTAGAAACACATGTGGGGCGATTTTGGCGGAAAGATTGATAGTGAGGTGTGGAAGGCAAGTATCATGCGTTTATCGAGCCTTATCGCCACATCAATCTGTGATTGTGTGGATTAATTATCATTAGATGCTCCCCATTAACTGCCTGGACAGCATGTGCGAGCTGCAGCTCTAACGTCAAACCAGCCAAGCGCAGTATTTGTCATATGCTTGATGAGCAGAAACCTCTCGCCACTGCAGCACCACACTTCACTTGTCTTTCTTGTCTGTTTACTCAACCTTCTTCCTGCTGCATATAAATGAATGTGTTTGCACATATGACACAAACTGCATTTGCTTGATGTCTGAGCATTTCCTGCTACACAAAAGTGCATCAATGACATCCCTCCATCCTGCCAGAGCTCTCTGCTATGCACTTTGGATGCATGTTGGTATCGAATGTTTCATGGTTTGTGACAAATGTTTGTCCTTTTAGCCCTTCTTCCACAAGCACGCTGTGGTCTTTTACATATTATGTACGATGTTTACATCACATTGCATTATGGCTTATTTAAAATAGGTGTTGGGGTTGAACTACCCGACGCACCGTCATCAGCAATCCGCATTGTCAGTTTTGAGCTTGAAGTTGATTTATCGACTACCTGGGTCAGTGGATCAAAATCATTAAATGTAAAAATGACATCAGGAGCAGAATCCTTTGCACATTATGGTCTTCTATCCTCCAAAATAACAAAATCACCTGTTTACACTGTCAGTGGTGCAGCCCCAATCCTCAATGGCCTCCCACAACAGAGACAAGGACACTTTACAGTCACATGTTACATGTGTTTCGGTTGTTGTCCTATATTCTGACTCGAATGTTTCTGCACACCAGGACTTGCAGGCGGCCACGGTGAACCCTGACCCCAGCCTCAAGGAGTTTGAGGGAGCAACGCTTCGCTATGCATCACTAAAGTTGCGGTGAAACCACATCAGCTTTGCCAAACCATCATGGTTTTAAATTTTGTTCTTAATTAGACAAGGCTGCTCCTGCATCTGGTTAGTTTCTCCTATCTGGTGTTTAATTACCGTTAAATAACTTCCGATGAAGCAGGAAATTTACTCTTCCAGACAGGAAATGGATGTCTGTTAGTGTAATGACTGTTCTGGTAAATTTGTGTTCAGGGGAGCTAATGATCGCCACAGCAACACTCCATTGCTAATCGTATAACGGCATCACACCATTGCATCGCTTCTTTTCGTGTTCCTTCCAGGAACCGTCCGGCAGTTGAAGAAGACGATTCGAGCAGCGGCCACAGTGATCCACAGTCCAAGGTAAAGACTTTGTTTACCAAACTGAGCCTTTGAAGATGTGTTTGATAGCCTCGCCTAGTGGTAAGAATGAGCATTCGCGCCACTTGCTTCCTGTCTGTATTTATTTGCTCTGTTTAACAACCTATTCAAGACGTAATCCACCTCTAAATACCACCACTATCACTTTGACACTAAAAAAGAGACAAAAATACAACCCAACAACACAGAACTGTATATCATCTGCAGGAATTTCGAATGAATACGTACAAAACACGTTTGTATAAAAATATATCATAGATGGTGATTATAATTATTAAATGTGCACATAACGTTATAGGAAGTCAGGGCAGACCGATTCGAAGGATTTTATTCCAAGAAGAGTATTATCAGGATTAGAAAACGGTTTTATTTGCACATCTCTTGCTCTTGTTTGCCTGAGGTGCTAACTGAGCTGGAAGGTAAACAGCGCCCTCTGCCGGATATGCTGTTGCACTGCCTTCCCGGCACCAAATGCAGAGTCACCATGCAGTCATTTTCAGCCACCATTATACGTGTTTGTCAATTTTTTTAAGACAGTCTCGGACTCGTTTTAGTGATTTACCAGACAAATTGTTTTCTTTTGCATAGTTTTGAGTGTCTGTACAGCCGATGTAACTGCACTGAATGTTTGAGTAACGAGTGGGACAGACACTCAATGGGCCCACTCACCCAAACATTGAAAATGTGGAGCGCACTTTGTGTTCTATAAATAAAATACATTGCTCTACTTTATAAACCGGGTCAACCATGGTACACTTTGCAAAAGCTCACATGGTACACATCCGTTGTTTGCCTTTTTATCATGTAGCTCTCCTATCTGCAGAGATGGATATTGGATATTGGATATTGGATTGGATATTGGATATGCCTTTATTAGTCTCACAGTGGAGAAATTTACATTTCACAGCAGCAAAGTGATGAAAGGAATGAAAGTAGAAAAACGAAATACATGAGCTACTGGAAATGAGACTACTGGAGATGGTTGCACTATATAGTTTTTAACTGTTAATTGCTCGAAATAGTCCAGAGAAATGATATGAATTTGCAAAATGATCATCTCTCTTGTTTGGGATTGTGTAAATAAACGTTGGGAGTGTTATGATCCTGTATGAAAATACCTAGTGTAATTGATGGCGTTGTAATGAAGCTAACGTGTCATGTTCAACTCAAGTCAAAACAAATAGTCTGAGTAATACATATTTTTGGTGGAAAACAATTGATTAATGAATCTGAGTTTTTAGTACTTTTTTATTACTATGAATAATGAATGAATTAGTTGACTTTTTGATGTAATCAGGTGCTCTTTCGATGTCTCTGGCCAAGTGACTTCAATGCTTGTGCTTTTTCTTGCTTGTGTGCCTCAGTGCTTTGCAGTGCGCTCTCTGGGATGGGTGGAGATGGCCGAAGAGGACTTGGCACCCGGCAAGAGCAGCGTGGCTGTGAACAACTGCATACGGCAACTCTCCTACTCTAAAAACGACATCCGAGACACAGTTGGCATCTGGGGCGAGGTGAAGGGAGCGGTTGGTTGTTTTGTGACAGTTTTAGATTCACATTGAGAGTAAAAATGAGGTGATGACAAATAGGAGTAATATTGCAAAGCTTTCTTATTGTTTGGGGTGGTTGCACTTTATTTAAAAAGACACCATTAATTTCACCATTAATTTCCATGTAAACTACAGTATTGGAATGCACGGTCGTTTCCCCCATAGGAAGTGCTAGTTGTTTCTGTTCCATTTTGAAGTACGTCGATGGGAACATTTGTCCTTTCATCTGTGTCCATTTCATTCATCCAACATGACGGATTGAGTATAAAGAGGCATTCCGCAAAACCTCCAGATACTGTAGCTGTCACCGTTTGCGAACGTTGATACTGCATGCAGAGTTAACGTTGTGTTCGTTTGTGTCCATTTGTATAGGGGAAGGACATGTACCTGTTGCTGCAGAATAATATGTTGAACCTGGTTGACCCGATGGACCGCAGTGTCCTTCACTCTCAGCCAATCGCCAGCATCCGCGTCTGGGGCGTTGGTCGGGATAATGGCAGGTAGGTTACCGTGACAACCTAGGGGCATAGTTTTTTTTTCTTTGTTTCTTGTTCACCACAAAACACATCACAGCAAGACACAGGAGCAAGATAATCCAGTAGAGGGTGCTGTGTCCCACACAATGGTTTGCTTGGAGACAATTTTTTTTGGGGGGGGCTCTTGGTTTAGCTTGCTTGACCTGAGTTGTCATGGTAACAGAGGCGAGGCTTCCCACCCCACCTCCCCAACGCCAAGTAGTTTCAAGCACATTGACAAGTGTCATTATGTATTTGGTGGAAATATCTATCCACTGTGTTTTTGATGAAATAATGGCTGGCCTTTTATTAAAACAATGTGGACCCATTTTGAATTGTAATAAAGAAAAAAAGTCTCCTACAAAAAGTATTTTGAATTCTAAAAAAGAAAAGTCTCCTTCAAAAACTGGTAAATCAATCCTGGTATACTATATCAAAGTGGGTTTAAATAAAGTGTCATTTTAACTACAATATGGATATAGAGCTGCATTCTAAAGCAATATTGCATATTCCAAGTCAAACTGTCATTGGAAGCAACTATTTTCCGACTTTGATTCAATTATTTAATTGCCATTCAGATGTGTTTTTTGACCCGGATCTCATCAGTTTATTTTGCCATTAAATTGGCCTCATCTTTGATCCTACAGTACGTTTTTGGTTTTCAGGGTCTGAAGGCAATTTTATCCACATGCTGGTTTTCCCATGATAGATGTTATTTGTTCCTTCACTGCATTCGAAAGCAGTTTTGAAATATTTGCATTGAAAAAGCATGCCCGTTTGATTAGTCAACACAGCATTGTACCATCACAATTGGGAATCGAAAAACTTCTACTTCTACTAACCTCTGCACTTTCCTTCCTGGCTTCCGTGGCTCCAGAGAGAGGTAAACATATCCCTCTCCTCTTCTTTTGCATCTCGTCATCTCCCTCATTTCTTATTGTTTCATTTCCTGTTTATCTTCTTTTTTTTCTACCCTCATCCAAGCGAACGTGCATGAAATGAACACATTGTAGACATTTTTCTGTCTACCAACATGTTTTTACAGTTTATGCACACACACTAAGGAAGAAATGAGAAAATCATTCCAGAGAACCCAGATTATTTTTGCTTTTTTTAATGGCTCCCAGGAGGTTGTCGAATGTACCGTTCTTGCTTATATGCATCCGCACGTTTGTGTATTTCTTCTCTGTGGCAATCCAATTCTTGTGCCTTCCTTCCTGTTATGATTTCCCTCTTTTCATTACCGCCACCTGCTGTCACTCAATTCATCTCACTCTCACGTTGCGTTATCAATCTCATGGTTCTGTCTACTGGGCCATATTGTGTATGTATGAGTTAATGTAATTTTCAGAACTGAAAAAAAGTCAGCTCATCTGTCTCGAAGTGACGTCAGTCTGACCACAAGTCCCACATGTAGTTGTAACAAATTAATTCCTTCATACATTTGGTAAACATTTTTTGATTCTTTGTGTATATGCATTACTTTTATGAAGTCATACTTTCATTTAGATTTTATAGGGCAGAGTTCTAACTGTGGGGTTACTTAAAATAATGCGTAACATACTGAAATCAATTAATACATTTTAGCAATAAAACCTCAATTTTAATGAACGCTTTGACCGACGACGCAATTGTATTTTAGTGGTCATTATTTTGATATTTGAGATCGAAAAAAAAGTTGGGGAGCTGCTAAACTAGAACATGCCCTCTGTTCGATCAGTTAAGATCCACGATTGCGACAAATTTAAAATCTCGTAAGTCATAATAATAATAATAATAATAATAATAATAATAAATTTTATTTATAAGCGCCTTTCAAAGCTCTCAAGGACACTTTACAATCACAAAACAGGGACAGAAATAAAATCACAGGTAAAATTATAAAAAGAACAAGAGACTATGCATTATGTCAATTATGAATGCTTCCCTTCAGGTGTACATTTTATTAAAATCTCGTAAGTCTTCCACAAATATATATATTTTTGGATTTTTCTGTTCCTCACAGGGATTTTGCATACGTGGCACGGGATAAAAATACAAGGATCCTAAAATGCCACGTTTTCCGCTGTGACACGCCGGCCAAAGCCATTGCCACCAGCCTCCATGAGATCTGCTCCCGGGTAAGACTTGTCACATGCATTTCAACAACGAGTTGCATTGTTATTTGATGGATGGCTATAGCATGTTATATTGGAATGTGAAGGGAAACCCTTTTTCATTATATTTTCAATCTTTAAATTGGTCAACATACTATAACCTTTCATAATATAGTACTTATATACATATACTGTTCAAAACATTACCTGTATTTATGTAGCAATTTATACATTATGCTAGTTGTTAGCATCCTTTTAAATGGTGCAAAACATCAGATTTCCTAAAAAAAATGACCCAATAGGATCATAAATGTAAAATATATTTTTTCATGTAACAAATCGATGAATTCATTTTCTACAGAGATTTTCTTCATTAGGGTCACATGTGAGTTGAAAAAAAATCCCGCTGACATTACGATCACAATCTCATTCACTTTAATTTATGGACTTCAATTAGTCTAAGATTCAAAGGTTTGTGATGTGTGAGGAAGCCAAAAACCAATAAATGTAAAATGTTTTGACTCGTACAATATTTTCTCTAACACGGTCTCTATTTATTTATGTAGTTATGTAGTTATTTATTTTTTTGTTTGTTATTTTTGCCACCCAAGATCACCATTTAACCACTAAAAGGTTACAGTCATTGAGGTCGTGAACCTATATACATTTACTGTGTGTAAAAATAGTATTCACAAAAGCTCCAATCCACACCTATGATGATATTATAATCAAATTCAAATTCCATTTGCACATACATGTGTCTTCCATATTAACGTCAGAGGTTTTCATTCACCTTGACTCCGGAGAAGATCACAAATCTCAAATATAAAGTATAAATTTAAAAAAAATAAGTCTGGCATCTACATTCTTGTTGAGTGCTTTAACATGCTTCTGATTTGCCTTCCTCACTCTTGCTTCCCTCCTGTCATCACTCCATCTCTCAATCTCAGATTATGGCTGAGAGAAAGAATGCCAAAGCGATGGCAGGATGCTCTCTCCAGGACAGGATTCAGGCGGGACTAGACCTGCCCTTACAGGGTTAGTACTTAGTCCCTGTCATAACTCACTCCCTAAATCATTTACAGTGATACCTTAGTTTACAAACGCTTTAGCTCACGAACTTTTCGCTTTAGGGACGTTAAATTCGCGAGAATATAATCTTGGCATACAAACAATTTTTCGGGAAACACACGGAGTGCCACAATGAATGATGTGCCGTTCGCTAACGAGCAGGAAAATGGAAGACAACTTTTTTTCCCCCCTCTATTCCCCACCTCCAGTCTTCGGTTAAAGCCGCACGTGATTGGTCAAGATCCGTGGTAGAAGAGGGGCTACAGAAACACAGAGCTGCACATTAAAATAGATAGGGAGACGACAGAGAGAGTGAGAAAATGGATAGAAAACACAGTGAAATTTGGACTTGTTTCAACTTTATTGAGTTCAAAGACAGAGTGTAGACTGCAAGGTTAAAATATCCCATCAATCAGGCTCGACAAATAACCCGCACAAGCCATCTGTACAATTTGAAGAGTAGACAAGA